>NC_077245.1:47122785-47428285 GCF_947179165.1 Solanum dulcamara | reverse complement strand
AGGAGGTTGTTGTTCTTGTTAACAAACCTGTTTTTTTGAATGGGACTGTTGTTAGTAATACTAGTATAACTCCTTATGTAAAGCTTCTTTTTGAGTGATTCAAGATGTTTTGGAAATTTATTTTAATAGGGATATAAATTTTATTTAGGCTCTAAAAACCATTTTTTCTTTTATCTGCTCGAAAAAGGGTGATGAAGTATAGGGGAGGTGCTACCCAGATTTTGTTTTGAAAATCCTACATGAATTATTGTTGGTATTTTGGGCATATCTTTTTGTACAGAATTTTTGTAGGGGTGATTCGAAATTATATGCGACCCTAAGAAATATGTCTATAAATTTCATTGAGAACACAAAGCCTGTTTCCCCCATTACCCCTTCGAAACTGAGAAACAATACAAGATAGTAGGCTGTCTAGAATTTCTATTTTGATAGTTTGGGCTGATTTTTATTTATTTCATATTTATTTTTGATATGATGAGACTCTTAAACTTAAGTAGATATTTCATTGTGTATTTAAGGTGTATATGCGTTATACCAGCTAAGAGGAACTGTTTGACAAAGTAGATTTTGGATGGTCTATGGCGTAAATGAATTGAACTCCTCGAGTTATGGTCGAACTTGTTATGAACTAAAAAGCCCAGGTTCATGTATAAACTTGAACTTGGAATATTTTATTTTCTGAAATTTGAAGTATCTTGATGGGTTGCTTTCTTACTCTTTGTCTTATATCGTGGTATGACTATTATCTCAAGTATTGTAAATTTTTTGCTAAATCACCCACTTGTACGAATTGCTAGATCATTTTGCATTCTTGTTGGGACTTTTTCCTTCTCTTTATGGTGACTTATCATAGATATTGGCATGTCTCTTGATTCAGATCTTGCCCATTATGACTTTGGATTTATATTTCGTCTTAACGATGGGGTTTCATCCATTATCGAGTACGAGTTAAAAACCTTTTTCAACATTGTTCTTGATTCTCTTGATATTGGGTGACAAACCTTCTTGATTTCGGGACTTCGTTCCATCTTGATATTAATTGTGCTTAGTGGGAAGGCATGACGTACCTATTGGGCAAAATTGATTCTTTGACAACTCTTTCAAATTGAATTATAAGTTTTTTGATACTTGAATCTTTGAATATTAATATTGATATTTTGAAACTCTTCAAAGTTTGTATTCGATATTTTGATATATTTGTTCACTTTAGCTTACTTTACCTTATTGATCCACCTGCGACGAACAAGAGAATTGAAGAGTTTAATGGCTCAAATCCCATAGTTTATACACCACTAAGCTTTATGCTTAGCGATAGTTATTTTCTATCGTAGGTAATATGCGGGATGAGTTGTGAAGATGGTCATTCGAAGTATACTTTTGGAGACCATGTGAAGATCACATCTTCATATGCATCTAATCTTGTAAATATTTTGGAGACATATACAGGATATATGTGGCACTTATGTATGAAATTTTGAAGGAATATGAAAATAAAACTATATGCTTGTAACTTGAATAGGGTGACTAGTTTTGCTATTTTTGGAGTGTGTTTTTAACTCATGTCATGCCATAATCTGGGTTTATACTTTGACTTGTCATTATGCACAAAAAAAAATAATAGTTTTGTGTATTTTATGGACCCGCAATAGTGTTGAATTGGAAGTAGAATTTCAAAATAAGTTTTCTAAATGTGTTGACTAGTTTAGATTATAAAAAAAACTTTAGATTAAAAAAAACTATCTTTTGCTTCGTAAGTGGCATCCTCCCAAAGGGGATGCTACAATTATTGGTATCAGAGCCTAGGTTTATGATTCTAGAACTTTTGTTGTGACTTGTTGGTATACTGTTTGTTTTTGTTACATATTTTTTTTGTATATAGTGCATATGCATCACGTACATGTCCCTCATGCAATGTGATCTTCCCTTATAAGGAATCAAGTCGTGGCTTCTTCTACTTCTAATAGACTTATGAAACCCGCTCGTGAGAGTTTAAATACCTCTAATGTCCAACTTACCCTACAAGAAGGGGTTGGGGAACATTTTTATAATTCTAATCCTCCTAGTACAAATGGATATGAAGCGGGAAGTAATCAGGGTATGAGAGTTAGGCTACACCCTTAAATGAGTTATAGTGACCCTGCTGTTGATCCCCCTTTTCAACAAATGGCTGATTTCTGTTGTCACATGGCTAGAATAATGCTTGACCCTGATGAAATGAACTTTGAGAAAATGAGAAAAATGGGTAGAGTTGAGTTTGAAGTTATTATTGACCCTATAGATGTCGAGTAGTGGTTGGAACAGATTAAAAGAGTGTTTGAGCAGTTAGAGTGTTCTGTCTCATTGTTACAAAAAAATGCCTATGATTGGTGGGTATGTGTACCGAAGGCTAGATCAAAACCTCCCGTTCTTAGTTGGATTGATTTTGTGAAAGAATTTCATAAGAAGTATGTTCCACCTTCTTATTATGATGCAAAGAAAAAAAGTTCTTACATTTAGAACTAGGGAGTATGTCTATCGCTGAATATCAGCAAAAGTTTCTCAGGCTATCCCGCTATGTTGGGGGTATTATTAATAATAAAAAAGATAAGTGCAGTCGATTCGAAGACTCTTTGAATGATTCTATTAGAAAATCTATAGTGGTCTTACAACATGAAAAATTTTATAAATTAGTTTCAGCTACTCTTACTTGGGAAAGTATCGACAAGGAACAAGCTGGTACAAATGAACACAAGTTCAGGAAAGCTTATGCAGATTCAGGAGTCCATCAAAAAGAAGAAGGTTTGACAGTTCCATAGCTAATACTTTTCGCAAGTTAGCCCAACATAAGAAGAATACATCAAGTTTCTCTACTTCCAGCACTCCAAGCTATGGCCAAGGCAATACATCAAGTTTCTCTACTTCCAGCACTCCAAGAGCTTCTGGTAATTGTTTTAATTGTGGGAGCTTCGATCATAAAGTGAGGGATTATCCTAATCCTAACCCCACTTCTTCTCTGCGTATGGAAGGCTCGGTTCAAAAACCTGTTACCACTCTCTCTAGTTTCTTCAAACGACGGTTGGAAAATGATTTATGATATCAGTTTATTAGTTCTACACCAACTAACTAGAGGGATAAATGCTAACAGAAGCACCCCAGATAGATGTTATGAATTGAATAGGATTATGAGTTAAAAGGGGGATATATAAGTATAAGTTTAAAGGTATAGTACAACAATACGGGGATAAAGCAAGACCGGTAGTAAGGCGCACTTGGTATGGGTTGACTAAGTCAAAATCCTTTGTTAGTTACATAGTAAGGGAAAGGACAATAAGGTATAAAGAAATGATATGTGTACACAACATCGCCCTGAAAATATTGGAACCCTTAAGATATGAAGACAACAAACTTAAGAAATAATTGGTGTAACCTACATTCACCCCAAGGAACAAACAATGTAGGTTTGGATAAAGCTACTATTTCTAGAAAACCTTGAATAGTTATTATCAGAATACTAGCACTGCCTAATTGGAATTGGAACAACTACATGTGCTAATTAATTCTTGGATGAAGACAAGTAGAAGGTGGCCTTGGATAAGTTGTTCCATGAGTTCCGTTACTCAAGTACAGATTAAAAGATGAGGTGTCGCACTATGGATGAAAAGGTTCTCGTCACTTTGTGATTTAGCCAAGGTTCTATACATGGATAAACAGGTTATAAAATATGCAGAGAGACGAAGACTTGACACAGTATCAAGTAGATTAGAGAAGGAGATTGGATGAAATTGAGACTGGACATAGAGACATGGAGCAAGGTATAAACAGATAAAGGTGTAAGTACCCTCTAAAGGGGGAAGTCAATGAAAAACATTGCAAGGGTAAGGTGGAGGCAATTGATGTGGCAACATATTCAAGATGGATGTTTAAATTTCAATAAGATCTTTTGCTGAACCAAGTTAGGAAGGTCTGGAAGTCACCAGTAATTGGATGGAAGCCAGAATGCTATGTAAGGTAGTGTTAAGATATTTTTAACAAGACCTTGAATGACATAACGCTAGAAGGTGGGTGCGTATAAAATGAAAAGGGCATAGCAATGAAAGGATATCGAGTAACTCAAGAGACACTATGAAGGATAATGACATCATGCTAGACGAAAAGCCAAAATGATGGCTATAGGGTTGGTCGCAAAGGATGTTACGACAGATACATAACCAAGGAAAAGGAATATTAAACCTCCTACGGTTGGAGATGAGAAGAGTAAAGAGTGAGTAAGGGAAAACAAAGAAGTATAGTATGATGGGACACAAGCAAGTTCTAATATGAGTGAGATGTGTACAGTAGAATGAACTAGGAGACGGAAAGACTACGTCTACCTCCTACAAGTTGTGTCCGAATAGTTGTGCAACCTACGAATACGTATATACAAGCATCTAGCTAAGTGAGTAAATATATGGTAAAAGGAATATGAGTTCAATAATGACAATGCGGTTATGATATTTTGGGAGACTCTACTGACAGATACGAAGATATGTTAAGACAAACTATCGAGATGGAGTTAGTACTACGGGCAAAGTAAGACATGGTCTTAATGGAACTAAAGATCTACCCCTATACTGGTTGCAAGATAACAAAGAAAAGCGAACGGCAAAACATGAAGGCTAGCAAGATGACACTAAGGTAAAACTTGGGCTAAGTTGAGTGCCCAGCACATTATCGCAAGGATTACAACAAAATGCAACACGAAGACTTCCCAGGGAGTTCACCCATCCTAGTATTACTCTCTCCCAAGCACACTTAACATCGAAATTCTAATGGAATTTAGTGTGTTAGTGCTGGTATGATCGCGCGAGATGGAAGAATCTAAACTAGCGGCGAAGAAGCATCATGAGATTATGTACCTAAATTCCTATAAGTTACGTTAAGGGAATTGAAAAAAAAGGACTTAAGAAAAACAAGAAGGATTAGCTAATTACTAACCGATGGCGCACTTGAATGCCACAGTTCTTCAACATGGTACTAGTTAATGTCATTTACGGAAGGCAGGAAGTAATACACAAGGTCGAAGAATCCACAATATGATCGGGGCTATAAGACTCACTTTGCACTCTATTGACAGATGACTCTAGAGGGAATGTTACCTGTGTATTAACGATATTAGCCCATACTCCTTCAATCAACAGCTACCTACTCAGCCGAGAAGGTGTAAAATTATAGAGTAAAGGAGTGGTAGGACCTTACGGAGTCCCCATAGCTACTATCCTAGATGAAAGAGCCCAAGTTACACGTAACTACTGAAGTTCAGTCCACGAAGAAACTAAGAAGACAAATAAGCCTTCATACACTACTTCACCCTCAGACTGATGGATGGAATAGGTCTACTAGCTATATGATAGACGATATATAGTAGGCCTATACGATTGGCCCCAAAGGTGGCTCGGACAATTGCCTACCACCTATCAGGAGTACTTATGATAGTAACTACCATTCTAGTATCTGAATGGCCCCATACGAGACTTTGTATGACAGATAGTGTAGGTCGCCAATTGGTTGGGTTAATGCTAGTAAAACACGACTAATAAGCCCAGACGTGTTTCGATTAACGGTATAGAAGGTAAATCCTATTAAGGGAAGAATTTTAACTGCTAAAAATCAACAAAAGCTATATGTAGACGATCAACATCGCTCTTTGGAAATTTAAGTGAGTGATTGGGTGTATTTGAAGGTGTCATCCATGGAAGGAGTAATGAGGTTCGGCAAGAAGGAAGAAGTTAAGACCGAGATATATTGGTCTTTACTAGACCATGTGTGGAATAGGCAATGTTACCTACGAAGTGGCCCTACTATCTAGGTTAAAAATAATACACCTAGTCTTCCACCCATCAATGTCCCGTAACTGTATAAGTGAAGCCTTCTAGAATATTCTCCATGGATAAAGTCAATGTAATAAAGGAGTTATGCAATAAAGAGCAATCTATCGCCACCCTAGATCGACAAATTAGGAGAACATGGATTAGGACATGACTTTCACCGGGATATTATGGCAAAACAAAAACCAGAAAGAGGATGACTCGAGAAGTCAAACAAGAGATAGAGAAAATATACCTGCACTTGTTTTCTATATACAAAGGTAATCTAACCTCCTAACTAATTGAGAGACGACAAGTATATAGAAACCCCGAAATCATCAAAAAACCCTATAAGCCGAATTAACATTCAAGGATGAATGTTCAAAAGGGGGGAAGTATATTATACGCACCACTTTTGAACCTTGAGATGTGTTCCTAACCTTATTGAAGATGTCCATGAGACCCCTACTTTCCAAAGACGTCAAACAACTCTAAGAAAAGAAGAATGCGACACACCACAGTAGAGAAGGTTGGAAATAGATTCATAAGAATGCGGAAAGAGTTGGAGGCCAAGAAATGGGTCGTAGAACGTGATTCACCTACGTAAGCTACTAATTTAGAATTATTATATACTTGAGAAACTTAAGGACATACCAAGCTTACGTAGTACGGATTACATAGATTTGTAAGATAAGACGAGATTACGAACCCACGAAAAAGGGGGAAAGATGACACGTGGCATCCAATGAAGGAGTGACATGTGGCAGTACCTCAAGAAAGCAGGTAAACCACCTTCTTTGGGTCAAGTAGGTGACCCACCTGCTTGGGGGAGGTGGGCCCCACTGCCACATGGCAGCCCCGCCGTGAGTGCATGGATACGGTGGCCCGATAGGGGTTGGACACGTGTCCCCCTTAGGAGATGACACGTTTCACCTCCTAGGACCACCCATATATATGTATATGTAACATATACTTCAGCTTACACGCTTAAACTTCAGCAAAACTCAGGAAAACAAAACCCTAACCTAGAGAGAAAAATGTGACGGCTTAGGGAGAAAAATAAGGTAAGTCCTAATTTCTCTTCGTAAATTAATTATCTAGGGTATACCAGGATGGTATGGAGGTATTAATACTATAAAATCATGGATTTTAACAGTACCAAATGGATAGCAAGCAGCCACGGCGTTTAAGTCGCATTAGAAGAGTTTCCGAGGCGCAATTTGGCAAGTGTTGGCCAATTTCGGGTAGGGTAAGGTTTCTCCATTAAATTTGGACTTTATGGGTTGTTATGAAGTGTATTAAACACCTTGTACATGTCTAGAAGTATAAAAAATCCGTGGAAATGCTCGACGTTAGAAACAATCTAAATTGAAGCCGTCGTAGATAAATTAAAGTCGAATAGTGCGTTATGATTGTGGTGTGTGGATGCTGGTCGTGTGGTGGTGTGTTAAGGTACTGGAACATGGTTTAATTAGGTCATGGGAGCTTCTTTTTTCATCCACAAGACCCTTCATTTTGTACAATTAAATACTTCACAAAATAAAGGTTAAAAACCCTATTTTGATATCGTAGTTTCCAGCGAGTTATTTGGAGGTTGTATTGTATAATGTTGCTATGTTTTATGTGTGTATGAGCTTATGGTTATTTTGTTGGTTGTCTGTAGGTATTTAGGACATAATTTTGAATTCGGATAGGGCATATTATAGAGGAGATGCTGCCCGATTTCCGTTAACTCCTTAACTAATTGAGGAACTAGTTGAGAAAGCGAGTGAGGGGATTAATTCTATAAATACTCATGGGTAATCTAAGATGCTAGAAAAGTCTAAGGTGGTTGATATTCGTATTGATTCCATGTTAAATAGGTGTGGAGGACGAGGACGTAAGCACAAGTAAAAGAAGTCCGTAAAAGGTATATAAAGCCTATTCTTTCTTTTCATTTGGCATGTCGTAGAGATAAGTAAAAATTGATACGGTCCCTAAAGTGATTCCATTCAGAAGTGTCTCTTATTCATTTCTAGATGTTGAACTTTTATGATAGTTGAGCTACTTTCCTTGAACCTTCTATATGCTTAGAACTTAATGAATATACGGGCTCCTAGTTGTAGGAATATGTGAAAGAAAGTGCTCTGGAGTCCTTAAGTGGTTAGTATTACTTTAGTTCATGTCTAGGGACCCAGGGATGCTAACTAATATAACCCCTAATGGCATTTAGAGGGCTTCTAAGATGACTAAACTACTACTCGGGTCCTCAAACGATGGTTTAATCTTCTTATGCGGTCAAGTCTCTAGTAGTGTTTTAAATTGCATATGGTTACTCACTACTCCACTCATCCATAATGTAACCCTTCTATCACTGAGTCCCAGGCAAGGGTATGTTCTCCTGCACAGTTTACTACATTACTCACTTAGTCCCTCACTAGAGGGCCAGGGTACGTATAAATATGTATGATGATATGATATAACAAGGTAGTGATGGCACTTGGGCTATGATCGTTTTATAGATGTATCCACCAGATCCCTGATAGGGACGACTATATGGTATAATTTGATCATAAACTAAAGTATTGAGGTTTCTTTTATGATATATTTATCTCCTGCTTCTCTATCCCAGTTATGCTATGTTATGTTTGACATACTCAGTATATATGTCATACTGACCCCTCTTTCTTTGGGGGGGCTGCGTTTCATGCCCGCAGGTACAGATACAGATGTTGGAAGTTCATCAGCTTATGATTCCACTCAGCTCAGCTGGAAGAGGCTCCATTCTATCGGAGCCTAGTTTTTGGTACTGACCACCGATGTATAAAATTGTTTTGTTTATTCAGAGGTACGACGGGGGACCTCTCCCACCATATATGGTTATTAATATTCTTAGAGGTCAGCAGACATATATATGTGAGTTGTGTATGTCAGTTGGTTCAGCTGGGTCTACATAATATATGGTACATGTTATTATGTTATGGCAGCCTTGTCGGCTTACGTGCCCTTCCATGATGTGATACAAATGAAAGAGGCTACCAGTTTATGAAAATATTATCACCCAATAGGGTTCTATTGCATGGTATTATGTTAATTACAGTTTGACTTCACCACAGCTGATAGATACATATAAGGGGGTTCAAATTGGACCCCAGTCGCAGCCTATGGGGTTGGGTCGTGACATGACCACAGAGGGCTTCATGGACCGTGGTGCTCACCATGGTATTTAGTCCCTTGTTGTGGACCTCACCCAGTAGGACAAAGTTCCTGAATCACCACTAAGATGGCTCACCACGAGGTATGGTTCGTACCATGTCCCATGATGGCCTTCCGTGGTCATTACCTAGTGCCAAAAAATTGTAGGTTTCAGAATTTTCATGTTTTGATCCTTCTTTTATGACTTTTAAAATTTTGGGGTCTTACAAGTGGTGGCATAGGATCTTGGTGTTTTGATTTCCTAGGAAACCCAAGACTAAGTCTTCTGATACAGTTATCACAAGTATCATCTCAGTTTGCCATCGACCTGCATCTATGTTATTTGATCTAGGCTCTACATTTTATTATATGTCTTCATATTTGGCATTATGATTTGATTTGACTTGTGATTGCAGGCTTGTGCCTATTCATGTTTCTACACCCGTAGGTGAGGAGTTAGTGATGGATCAAGTATATCGATCCTATCTTGTTTCATTGGTTGGGTATGATACTTGGGTAGATATGATAATTCTGGAAATGTTACACTATTATGTTATATTAGGTATGGATTGGATTTCTCCCTATCATAGTATTCTTGACTGTTATGCTAAGACTGTTACCTTAGTGGTAACTGGTGCCTCGAGGATTTAGTTCAAGGGTACTAGTAGCTCCTATCCTAATAAGGTTATATCCTATATGAGTGCTTAGAGGCTGGTTCATAAGGGGTATATTTCTTATTTGGCCTTCATTCGAGACAACACTAGTGTTGAGTCACCTCTCATAGAGTCTATTCCCATGGTTAAGGAGTTTACTAATGTATTTCCTACTGATCTTCTTAGAGCTCCTCTAAATAGGGACATTGAATTTTCTATTCATTTGGAGCCAAGCACTAAGCCTTTTGCTATTCGACCTTATCGCATGGCTCTGGCTGAGTTGAAGGAGTTGAAGGATCAATTATAGGACTTGTTGAGTAAGAGGTTTAATCTCCCTAGTGTATCTGTCATGCCCCGATCCTATACCCTGGACGTGGCTAACACTCGAAGACCATTGTTGGTCCCAAGAAAACCCTTGGATTGGCTGACTCGCTAAGCGAGAGACTTAACTCATAAAAAGGATTTCAAATGGTCACAAACATTATATGAAAACTTAACTTCTCGATGTGTTAAAAATATAGTATAACTCAATGTGTTAAAAAGATGACCTCTTAAAATAGTTGAATAAATTTGTCTGTGACTAGTTTATGAAGCCTCTAAAACTAACTCTGAAATAGGTACCATGACAGGCCCATGGCTACCCTAAACTAGTAAATAAAGACTGAAAGATAAAGAACTAAAAGCGCCTCTGAATGTAAAGAGGTCACACCAAAAGCTGGATGGAAATCTTATCTCCAATGATGTGCCTATTTAGGATCTCTATCACCTGTGTATGCATCATAAAATGATGCAGCACCAAATGATGCCAATACATGGAATGTAAGATATGTAATGCAACTTAGTGTATAAAAATATAATATTTTACACTTGGGGAGTTTCTCTAATCGACAACCATCACATATCAGTTAGTGATGATACAACGAAATGTTAGAAGTAATCTAGTTCAAGCCTATATGCATATAAAGAATGGTTGGGGTCTTAACATAATTATTTTTGTGTTTTTATAATATCTCCCCCTTGGAATCATTCATCCTCGAATGATGACAAAATTGGAATAATACACAAGGCACGAACGTATTGCTGGAACTGAAATAATTTGCTCACGAATAGATACTGAATTTGAAACACGGAAAGGGGTACTACCTCAATATTTTCATAAAACTTTCTCATAACTTTTGCGAAGAGAATTATGGGCCTGATATAAGAATAAGATTATTATGCATTACGTGATATTGAATACTACACCTCATTTGTTGTAAGTTATGACTCCCACCAAAGCCAAAGTCTAATTGCATTCTCTCACGGAGTTCAAGCCTAACTCAAAGCCACAAGGTACTACCAATAAGATTCCCATACTAATATGACCCATGGAACTCATGATCTATACCTTTGTAGGGACTTTTATTTAGACGATGCTACTTCTCTTACCCTTCTACACTTGCCTAAAACTCTTAACAAGAAGTCACCAATAATCTACTGCCATCATTCACATAAAGACAAACACAACATTCGAACCTATCATTCTAATCACTTTATGGATTCTTTAGTAGCTACCACTTAAGAACTTTCACTTCATCCTTAGAATCTCTACACCCACAATTTCATTAACTTCTACTAAAAGGTACACCAAATATAGTCTTACCTTTCTATTGCACATTAAAAAATCTCATCTCGCTCCTCTTCTTCATTTATTACCTGAAATGGAATAAGCACACCATAACTATCATAAAAAGGAACACACACTCTCCCATACGCTATAACTCAACTACTATCATCAACATTGCTATGAAGACTAAAATGGAAGGGTCACTGAAAAAGGCTCACAGTAGAATATCTTATGCACAATTTATTCAAGATTTCAAATCTAAAAACATTCATGACATACCATTACTTTGCGCGCTACTAAGGGTAAAAAAAAACCTCGAGACTGCATGTACTATGAGACCTAAGTACTTATATGAATATATTCATCTCCTGAGGTTGATATTCCAAATCTTATGGAGTAAGATTGAGATCAATGGGATAAAGTCTCCACCTCTTATTCTGGGAACTGAGCATAAATGTGAATTTATCTGAAGCGTATGAACATAGGCCTGGACATATTGCCAATATGTGGGACATCAATGGGGTGTTACAAGAAATGAAATTTAAGGAATGCGCTAGAATATGAATGGATGGATATGTTACCAACACTTCTTTTCTGGATACATCACTATTTTATTCTCATCACTTAAATTATTTCCTCACGCATCATCTCCTCCTTAGGTATGAAGCTGATATTCTAATGTTATGGACTTATTCCACATTCTCTCCAAACTAGTCTATATTCATTTTACTCTAACACTTTAAAAATATTAATCTCATGCATATTGAACTCTCTAACTACAGGTAATAAGATTCCTTCTATTGCTTCTTTTAGAGATGCCTCTCTTAACTTCATCCTGCTTCTATAGAGGTCTTCCTATAATCACCACATGCATCACCTTATAAGCCACATTATTCTATTTTTTATAATATGACTTCTCTTCCTTAGCCCGCTAATATAGCTTTCTTAAGTTCATATCTACCTAACTAGAGGACATTTGAACTATATTTAAGAGGATCATCATTGTCTATATATGATACCTTCGACCAATCTCTTCAGGCTAATAAAGAAAGCTTACATCTCCCTACTCCTTATTGACAAATCAAATATACTACTCAGGCATACATAATCATTCATAAACTTATCATAGCCTCATCTGAATCTATACGACCTTGGGTACACCTATTAATACACTTGTTTATCTAATGACTCACACGCACTTCACTACTCTCATAGAGGAGTTATGATACCATATCTTTTACACTCATATTATTGCAAGCTAACCTCTCAATTCCTCACCTAGTATATGTCAAACCTTCAAGATAAAATCTTAAAACCAACACTACCACACTCATAATGATATCCCCTCTTTATTCACAACATTCATCTCAAATTAAATATTAAGGTCTATAACTACACGTACATCACCCACTTTTCTCATACTATACAAATTATAGCTCCTAGGTGAAATTAAGGAACACCTACCCACTAAACCTTATGACAATATTAAATCTTTATGTCATCACCTCTCTAGTTATAATCTATCATCATATTCTCTTTCATAGTACTGTTTACTCCCTCACCATACCTCTCTGCTTAGGTAGACTCATAACTCTATGAATATTCAAGGTCTCTTCCTTAAAAATTATTGGTTGAGCTTGGATCTATTACTTTATGACTACTCTATCCTTATTTTCAACATATATACTTGGTCTTTACTAACAAAATGACACACCAACATAAACTCCTTCCTTAGTTTTGGGTGTACTCTACTCATCCTAAACAACAAATATTTCTCTCTATCCTATCATGAAATCTAGGAGATACTTACTATAATGTCATGACCCAACTCCATAGGCCATAACTGGTGCCCAATTTGGGCACCCATACGTACCCTTAGCCCCACAGAGTATGTTAGCAGAATAAATAAATGAGGAAATCAAAAGAGTTCGGTAGAGAGCGCACGAGAATAGATGTAGCATATGAAGGACGTTAAGGCTGCCACTGAACACAAGCCCAAAACACATATACATAACACTAAACATAAGTCTACAGACCTCTACAGAATGTTAGCCTAGTCATATAATGGTACCGGGCCCCGTCGCACCCTTGAATAAACAAACACATATATATCAAATGACTAACATCAAAAGTTAAGCTCCAGAATAGTGGAGCACTTCCAACATCGCTAAGTGGAAACCCTAAGCTGATGGATCTCCAAAATTAACATCTGTACCTACGGGTATGAAATGCAACCCTCCCCCTGAAGAAAAGGGGGTCAGTACGACATATGTACTGAGTATGTAAAGCATGGACTGTAATAAGTAAAGCCATTACCAGAACAGAAGGTGCAAAAGTGAGCTAAATATCCAGAATATCAAAATGTTGTTCATAACCATAGATAATGTATGCAGAAAACATATTCCATATCAATCCATATTATGGGATGTGGTGAACAAAATGTGGTCTCCACCCCGTCACTAGTGCCACACCACAACATACACCAAGAGTAGGGAATATCTCTGTAACAAATAATATCCTATCATATGGTCATATCAGATCATATCATATCATATCATATGTGTATATGGCATATCTTAACCCCAAAAATCCCATGTACAGGTCATACCTGCCCCCTCATGTCGGGGTATGGCGAACAATGCAGAGAAGTACACATGATAACAAAACCTGGCCCGGGCTCTGTGAAGGAAGTATTGAGGCATCCACGAGTGGAGTAGTGAGAAAGTATATGCAATTTAAAATACAAAACATTTCTAGAGACTCGATAGCATAACTCCGATGCCAAGTCATATAAGAGAAATTGAGCGATAATCATAGTGCATGACTTTCAGATGTCACGATTGTCTATGTCAAAATAGTCTTTCAGAAATCGTTTCCATGTTTCAATATATATTATGGGGCTCAATGGAATAATTAAAATAAGAGATCGTTCAAAATCAAGACAAGAATCATATTAAGTACCTTTCAAAAGTTACCACTGATTATATCAAAATTGAACTTCTGGAATCATATACACGTATCAAAACATAACAAAATAGCTTTTGGGAATCAAGAGGTTGGCCATCCTAGTGGATCTAATAATAGGAACTTCCTTGGAATCATATAAAAGTCATATATTTGTTTCATAAAGATCAATCCAAAAAGAAATATTAGCTTTACATACTTGTGTCAAAACATGCCAAAGGGAAGTATAAGCCTTACATACTTATGCCAAAAATATGCCAAAAGAAGGAAACGTTAGCTTTACATACCTCTTACGGATTACTCTAAACACATTTACCTTATCGTCTCTTGAACCTATTTAACATGAAAGTAATTCTAAAGTTAGTGACCTCCGATTTCCTAGCTTGTAATTCTACCACCAATTACCAATAGGAACCAATTTCTTATCCATTTCCTCAGACTAGTTCATTACTAGTTTGTTAGTTAGCTAAGGATTTAACGGAAATCGAGTAGCACCTCCCCTATAACATGCCCTATTCGAATTCCCAATTACATACCCAAAAACTACAGCCAACCAAAAACCACAACTTAGAGCATATATACAAGAAAATTATGGCAACACTATACAACATAAGCTCCAAACAACTTGCTGAAAATTACGATACCAAAATAGTGTTTCTAGTCTTTCTTTCGCAAAACCTTTTATTGTACGAAATGGGGGGTCGTGTGGATGGAACCAGCATCCCCCATACCTCTTTTAGAATACTTTTAGGCCTAGAACACACCACCACACACCTTCAGCAGCACACCACAAGCACAACACCTTGCTTCGACTACAATTTAACTATAGAGACTCCAATTTAGCTTGCTTCGAACGTTAAACATTTCTATGATATTTTTAAACTTTCATCAACATACAAGGTGTTTAATAAACCCTATAAAAACACCATAAACTTCAAATTAGAAGAAAAGACCTTACCTTACCCGAAATTGGCCCAAACTCACCAAATCGCGCTTCGGAAACTCTTCAAACTTGCAGAAATCGCGCGGACTGCTTGTTATCCATTTGGTGCTGCTCCAAGCCATGATTTTTCATTATTAAAACCTTCTTATCATTTACAAATCCTTAAAAAACGTGGGACAAGAGAACCAAGCCATACCTTAACAAACGGATTCCCAAACTTGCTGAAAATTAACTTCATAAACTCCTTAACATGCTGAAAGTTGCGGACTGTTCATGACACTTCTTTGCTGCCCCAATTAGTAATTTATGCTATTAAACACTGTCATTAGACGTGGTGTACCCTGAATAATTAGTTCACAGGACGAAATCGGGACTTACCCTTTTTTTTTCCCTCCTAGCCGTCACCCTTTTCTCCTTAGCTTTAGGGTTTTTGTTTCTAAGCTTTGCTGAAGTTTTTTTTTGGATAAGGAACTGAATTATGAGTCATGTAATACATATGTATACATTGTCTTAGGATCTGAAATGTGGAAGCCCCATAGGGGTGACATGTGGCAGCCACTTAGGGTGCCACCTCATCCGAACTTCCAACCCAAAGCTGCCACAAGGAAGTGTGGGGTCCACCCTAAGTAGGTGAGTCACCTACTTGCTTCAAGTAGATGCATCACCTGCTTGCTTCAAGTAGGTGCATTGTCTCCTTATTTCTCTTCGGTAGTTTCGTAATCTCGTCTCACTTCAAGAGCCTATGTACTCCTTGCTATTTAAGCTCGACGTGTACTCAAGTAGCTTAGTATGTAATGTCCCAAGTAATAGCTTTCACAAGTAAGTTGAGTCCTACGACTCACTACTTTACCTCCAACTTCTTCCGAATTCTTATAACCCTATTTCCAATATTCTCTCTTATGGAGTATCTCCTTCTCCTTTCCTTAGGATTATTTGATAGCGTTATAGATTATTCAACTCATATGATGAAATCTAAGAAACTTAAGAGCCTTCCCAGAAACTTAAGAATCTTAAGAAGCATTCTGAGGTACTAGAGTACGGGGTGTAACATCCTTCCCTCCTTTAGAACATTCATCCTCGAATGTGAACCAAAACCTTCCTCCTAATCTTATACCGATATATGGAGATTTCCCCTATCCCATTGCCATAACATATAATTTCATCGAGCAATCAATATCAGAGTTCCAATGGTTAGGATCACCTGTAAAAGTAGGGAATAGGTATGGATACGTCTGTTTCCTTTCCTCTTTCGCTTCCTGGGGTTCACCCATCCTAGTACTACTCTCTCCCAAGAACTCTTAACTTCAGAGTTCTAATAGGATTCGGTGCGTTAGTGCTGGTATGATTGCATCCATCCTTTATGGGATCTCATTTGAAGTTTAAGCGTTCCCATTTACATATGATAGCATCGGTTGATTTTCTCTTATACTTGAACTTCTCTTGTCCACTTCCCCCTCTTTAGGGTGTATCCATGTCATTGTCTGTTTATTTCTAACTTTCCAAATGCATATGAGTCCTTTCCAACCTATTTAGTATACTGCACTATTTTCATATCTTCCTTTACATCACCTATACTTTAAGTTACCCATGTACGAAACCTTAATACAATTATGAGGTACTTAGAATCCTCAATATACAGTACCAACTCCAGTTTGAACACTAGTACTCGAGTAATATCCTTAATGTAGCAGTACATTTAAAGCCACATTCCATTCATCCCAATCAGTAATTAGCTCGTCACCGTTTATCCCGGTCTATCAACTCAGTCGGTGCCTCAATATGTCATTTTATCCATCACTTTAGTCATTAACTTATTTCTCAAGGTCAGCCTTACTCGTAGTTTAGTCAAATATCATTCTTATTATGGACAAGGCATACTACAACCTTGTAGCTCCTTCTCCTTTAATTTCTAGGAAAACATTTGGGCAGAGTTTCCTTTGTATTTCTCCCTATCTCAATACCTGCACGCAGGAAATACCAATAATGCCTCATAGGGACAACATATTTATTCATATTGTATTATACTGCAGCCACACAGGGCGCCCAATATCAATAACAGTAAAAAAATGATGGACTTACCTCATCTTCCCAACTTAAACTGCACTTGTTACCCTTCCCTGTCTACTTTCCTTTCACCTTTCAACCTTACATGTCAATCGTATTTCAATACCTTACCTGCCATATATCTTTCGTGCCTTTTCTTACCTGCGTGCTTTGTAACTTCTAAAACTGTCAGTTCCTTCTTCTATCAATGTTGTCCTTCTACTGAAAGCACATGTTAGTATGAGGAATTTCATTCCCTATGACCCGACTCTATCGTATGATCTTAGATATGAAAGAAAGGTAACATCCTAAATGTCCTGTAGCCTCCTGTTTATAAATATGGTGCACAACACACCGATAAACAAGACTCTAGTTGACACGGTCTGTAGATATTCCAAGGATGAACTACTGTGATACCACTTTTGTCACGACCCAACTCTGTAGGCCATGACTGGTGCCTAATTTGGGCACCCATATGTACCCTTAGCCCCACTAAGTATGTTAGCAGAATAAACAAATGAGGAAATCAAAAGAGTTCGCTAGAGAACGCACGAAAATAGATGTAACATACGAAAGCCATTAAGGCCGCCACTGAACACAAGCCAAAAATACATATATAGAACCCACAACATAAGTTTACAGACCTCTAAAGAACGCTAACCTAGTCATATGATGAGACAGGGCCCCGTCGTACCCTTGAATAAACAAACATAGATATATCAAATGATCAGTATCAAAAGTTAGGCTCCAGAATAATGGAGAACTTCCAATATTGCTGAGTGGAAACACTAAGCTGGCGGATCTCCAAAATTAACATTTGTACCTGCGGGCATAAAACGTAGCCCCCTAAAGAAAAGGGGGTCAGTACGACATATGTACTGAGTATGTAAAGCATGAACTGCAATAAGTAAAGTCATTACCAGAACAGAAGGTGCAAAAGTGAGATAAATATCCAGAATATCAAAATGTTATTCATAACCACAGATAATGTATGCAGAAAACATATGCCATATTCGGCCCCATTATGGGACGCGATGAACAAAACGTGGTCACCACCCCATCACTGGCGCTACAACACTACATACATTAAGAGTAGAAAATATCTCCATAACATATCATATCATATCATATGGTCATATCAGATCATACCATATCATATGTGTATATGGAACATCATAACTCCAAAAATACCATGTACAGGTCATACCTTCCCCCTCAAGTCGGGGTATGGCAAAAAATGCAGAAAAGTATGCATGATAACAAAACCTAGCCTGGGCTCAGTGAAGGAAGCATTGAAGCATCCATGAGTGGAGTAGTGAGAAAGTATATGCAATTTAAAATACAAAAAAATTCCAGAGACTCGATAGCGTAACTCCGATGCCAAGTCATATAAAAGAAATTGAGCAATAATCATAGTGCATACCTTTCATATGTCACAATGGTCTATGTCGAAATAGACTTTCTGAAATATTTTCCATATTTCAAGATATATTATGTGGCTCAATGGAATAATTAAAATTAGCTATAGTTCAAAATCAAGACAAGAATCATATTATGTACCTTTTGAAAGTTATCACTGATTATATTAAAATAGAACTTCTGGAATCATATACACGTATCAAAACATAATAAAATATCTTTTGGGAATCAAGAGATTGGCCATCCTAGTGGCTTTAATAATAGGAACTTCCTTGGAATCATATAAAAGTCATATATTTATTTCATAAAGTCCAAGCCAAAAAGAAATATTAGCTTTACATACTTAAGTCAAAATATGTCAAAGGGAAGTATAAGTCTTACATACTTATGCCAAAAATATGCCAAAAGAAAGAAATGTTAGCTTTACATACCTCTTACGGATTACTCTTAACACGTTCACCTCGTCGTCTCTTGAACCTATTTAATATGAAAGTAATTCTAAGGTTAGTGACCTTTGATTTCCCATCTTGTAATTCTACCTCCAATTACCGATAGGAACCAATCCCTTATCCATTTCCTCAGACTAGTTCATTACTAGTTTCTTAGTTAGGTAAGGAGTTAATGAAAATCGGGCAGCACCTCCCCTATAACATGCCCTATCCGAATTTGCAATTACATCGACAATAACTACAGCCAACCAACAACCACAACGTGTAGCATATATACAAGCAAAACATGGCAACACTATACAACGTAAGCTCCAAACAACTTGCTGAAAATTACGATACCAAAATAGTGTTTCTAGGCTTTCTTTCGCAAAACCTTTAATTATACGAAATGGGAGGTCGTGTGGATGCAACCAGAAGCCACAAACTTATTTTATAATACTTTTAGGCCCTGAAACACACCACCACACACCTGCAGAAGCACACCACAAGCACAACACCTTGCTTCGACTACAATTTAACTATAGCAACTCTAATTTAGCTTGCTACGAACGTTAAACATTTATACGACATTTTTTACACTTACATCTACATAAAAGTTGTGTAATACACCCTATAAAAACACCATAAACTTAAAATTGGAATACAAGACCTTACCTTACCCGAAATTTGTCCAAACTCGCCAAATCGCGCCTCGGAAACTCTTCAAACTTGCTGAAATTGCGAGGACTTCTTGTTATCCATTTGGTGCTGCTAAAAGCCATGATTTTTAATTATTAACACCTTAATATCATGTACAAACCATTACCAAGACTTGAGTGAAGATAACCAAGCCATACCGTAACAAACGGCTTCCCAAACTTGCTGAAAATTAACTTCGGAAACTCCTTAACATGCTGAAAGTTGCGGACTGTTCACATCACTTCTTTGCTGCCCCAAATAGTAATTTATGCTATTAAATACTGTAATGTATCCATGGGATACCTTGAATAATTAGTTCAAGGAACGAAATCGGGACTTACCCTTTTTTTTCCGTCCTAGCCGTCACCCTTTTCTCCTTAGCTTTAGGGTTTTTGTTTCTAAGCTTTGCTGAAGTTTTTTTTTTGGATAAGGTAGATTACCCGAATCACATGATGACTTCTAAGAGACTTAAGAGCCATCCCAGAAACTTAAGAAGCTTAAGAAGCATTCTGAGGTACCAGAGTACTGGGTGTAACATATAATTTAGTCAAAACCAAAGTCACTTGACTTACAACTTTTTTTCTTACCTTATAGATATAGAACTCTAATTGCAAGCATTAATCAACCACCACTATGACCTTTTTATTGATTTCTACTCTTCTAACTTCGTCTTTCTAGCTATACGATCATTTCACTAGTTAAAGCTTACAATACCTCAAATCCAATTCTCTTAGGTGGTATCACTAACCATTTAAAGACATAATATCTCTCTCAAGGATAATATTTGAATGAAGGATTAGAGAAGAGAGTTTGGGGGTACATCATGCTATGGCTAAAATTCATGATTCATAAGAATAAGAGTGCATTCTTTCAATTCAACAAACTTAGGCACACTAATCAGCTCCTCTCAAGCCTTTGCAATCTCTTTACTTTCTAAAGACTTTATCTGAGAGTATCTCATCAACAACTATTTTGGTTGTACTGTTTTAACCGCCTTAACTATGAGGGGTAGTCATACGGATTTAAGAAATACAAGAGTCTTAACATGTTTCTTATGAAGTAGTTTTATTGCATGGTCTAGAGTATGAAAGAATGTGAACTGTTTCTTAAATGTTTCGTAGCCTCCTGATTATAAGTCTAGTGCATGAGAAATCACTAAGTAAGACTCTACTAGACATGAATTCATTGGCACCCTAGTACTTTTTAACTCGGAGCACTGATACCAAGTTTTCACGCCATGATTCCTACACTCTGAATGTGTTTGGAACTCAGAGACTATTGTTTGTCCCAAGCGAAATCTTGGCTAGATAACTCGCTAAGCGAAAAAGTTAATTCACAAAAAGTATTTCATATGGGCACAAATAGTATATGCAAACATAACTTCTTAAGTTGAAGTGACTTAAACCCACCTATTTTTACTCTATTCTTATTAAATCATGATTTTAAGGTTATGGACTCCAATTAAATATTTATGAAAGCTAACAATTATGATTATGGGAGTCTTTCAATGAAATAATGAATGTTTGTAAGGGGCTTTGTATGACTCTGGAAGTCAAAAAGTTAGAACAAAGGAGAAATTCTCAAAATTTTGGACTGCTATCAAGTTTACAAGTCACTCGCTTCCTACGACCCATAAGAGCGAGTCCCAAGGGTTCATCCAGAACAAATCTTAGATGACACCCTACGAATCAACAGGACGAGTTGTAGGAGTCTCTACAGTTTATAATATTAACCCGTAACCCAACTTTAGAGGCCATGTTCTAGAAGTCCCTCAAGGTCAAGTCTATGACTTCATAGGAAGACTCATAGACACTGTTATAAGTCATAAAAATGACTCATAACCAAAGATCAGAGACCCTTAAAGTTACAGGTTTTGGGACCTACTGAACGGGTCAAGTCTACGACTCATAGACAAGTTGATGAGTTGGAGAAACGACTCTTTTACAAACATCAGAGGCCTGATTTTTAGGCTTTTTCTAAAGCCTATAAGATGTCATCACTTCTATGACTCATAGAGTCGATCTATAGAGTAGAAATCTCAATTTTAATGAAGGGTATTTATGTCATTTCCCAAGTTTAGTTCAATGAACCTAGACACAATTATGGAGAACCCTATGTCTACCCAATTCTTTCAAAATTCCCTCATTATCAACCACTCTCCAAAATTCTCTAAGGCAAGAACAAAGTCTCTCAAGATTTCTTCTCTAAGCTATAAGCTAGGGTTTCAGATTTCTTCAAGGGTTCTTGTCAATTCTAAAGTGATTTCAACAAGGTATGTGGGGACTGATCCATGAGTTCCTTTCACCTATATAGTCCCAAATTTTTCTCAAAGTTTCTTTCAATTTTAAATTGATCATAAACCCTAGTTTTGATGAATTTCATTTGGTTGTTTCAATTTCATTTTAAATTGTTATCAATGATTATGCTAAGTATGTTTCTACAAGAATTGCATGATTTTAAGTTGAATTATGAATTTCCATGCATAAAGTTTTTCTCAAGTTATGATTGTAAAGTTAAAGATGATTTTCATGAGTTGATTATGAGTTCAATGATTTTCGAGGAAAGTTTCCATGATTTAAAGTTGAGATTATGATTTTTAATGATGAAGTTATGATGATGACGAAGTTATGATCAAAGAAAGTTATTATGGTGTGATAAGTTCAATTCTCATACACTCATGTTAAAGATGTTGATAAGTACAATTCTCACCGAAGTTATGGATTTTTATGAACCACTAAAGTTAATGAGCTACTCCTAATATATTTTATAAAGATGTATTGATAGGTAGTTACCATCTTTCTATATTATGTTATGATTATTTTTTATGAGTTTTCATTTGGATATTTACTAAGTACCGAGACTATTTTTAGGTGGGGTTCAGTTTGGTAATGCAGTTAGTTACCTGAGGGAATCTTAGTAGTGATATAAAGCCCCAAACTATGTTCCCCGTGTAGGATTTCCTTCATGGCCTAGTTAGTAAATCAACATATAGCACACTTGGTACATTCAAAGTACTAATGCATACTCTTTTGTCTACATGATATCACTATGTAGGGATATGTATTGCTCTTCATTCTCCTCTACATGACTAGTTGGGATCGTTGGAAGGCTACTATTTGGTGAGTTCTCATGTTTCTGGAAAAATATTCCTTTACTTTCTAGATTATGTTATGTTTAGACATTTACACATCTATCATGGTACTTTATTTCTATTTTGATTAAGGGTGATCTAGAGACTTGTCTTAGCACCCACCAAGTCTAAGACTAGAGGTATTGTTAGACAAATGTAAGAAAAATATTTACTATTGATGATTGTTATGATATTTCCCCATAGTCCCTCTTTCCCTTTGGTTCCTCATGTTTATTTATTGTTATTCTATATGAAAGGGTAAATAAATTCTAAGAGGCTTGTTTGAGGAATGTTTAGGTTCTTCATTCGTCATGTCATATTTTGGCCCTAGTCTTGGATCGCGAAAAACTTGGTATTAGATTCTGAAGTTTTGAATGGTCCTTATTGTCCAACATACTGCATCAAATAGGGTCTTTTTCATTATTGTCAAGCATGCCACAATTATGAATAGGAGGCTATGAGGAATTTAGAAAACCCTCCCTTATTTCTAGATTCATATCGTGCCTTGGAGTTGTTCTAAGACTCTTTTTATCTAACGAATCATTTCTTGCTCTCTAGATAATACCTCGAGGAACAGAACCTCAAACTAGAGTAGTGGATGCTAATAAGACATTATTCATTTAGTTCCTGAGTTTCCAAATGAGGAAAAAGTTACACATGCAGAGTTTTATCATATCATAACTTTATTGGCCCAAGTCATAGCCAACCAAGTTAATCAAGATATTGCTCCTCCTCCGCCACAAGTGCCTACCACTGCTACTAGGATTCGAGACTTCAAGGGAATGAATCTACCTGACTTTAATGGTTCTAAGGTAGATGAGGACCCAATGGAGTTTATTGAGAAAGTTTATCAGATTATGGTAATTATGGGAGTACCTCCAAATGAAAAGGCCAATCTAGTAGCCTATCAACTCAAGGGTGTAGCAATAATTTGGTATGAACAATAGGTGGTTGATAGGGGTGAAGGTATGGGACTTATAGAGTAGAAGAATTCAGGGATGCCTTCTTGGATCGTTTCTTCCCTTTGGAGCTAAGGGAGTCGAAGATTCAAGAGTTCATCAAACTTCGCCAATGGATCATGAGTATGGGGGAGTACGCCCTGAAATTCACTAAATTGTCTAAGTATACTCCTTTCATGTTCTCCGGCCTAAGGGAAAAAATAAGCAAATGCATCTCCAGTGTTTCTAGTTTGGTGTCTAAAGAATGCAAGGCGGACATGTTGGTCAAAGAGATGGACATCTCCCGGGTTTTGACATATGCGCAACAAATTAAGGATGAAAAATTGAGGGTGAGGTCGAGAGGGTTTAAGAAGGATAGAGTTGATAGTAGAGGGTTCACTCCCCAAAAGTTCGATTATAGAAGTGGTGGAAAGGGCCAAGGTGGGCAAAGATTCATGGAAAAAGGTCCCATCAATACTCCTCCTCCAAGGTTAAATAAGGAAAAAGGTGCCAATCCTATGGTTCCAAGGGAGAATATAGGTGTTCATGCTTTCCCCGCTTGCAAGAAGTGTTAGAAGACTCACAAAGGGAATGCTAGCCGGATCTAATGTATGCTTCAAGTGTGGTAAGGTGGGTCACCAAGGTAGAGATTATAGAAGTGGTGGTGGTAGGCCTCAAGGACAAATATGCTCATGGTTGACAAGCTCAATGGAGTGGAAAACTCACCAACTGACTTTATTCTTTGCATGGGAGACAAGAAGTTGAGCGAAAGCTTGATGTTAGTCACCAATATGTTAAAGGTTTCTGATTTTGATGTGTATGCATTGTTAGATCAGAGTTCTAGTTTATCATTTGTTAATCAATTTCTAGCTAATAGGTTTGTTGTGTTACCCGAAATGTTGTTGGAACCCTATTTGGTGTCTACCCCTGTTGGTGAGTCAGTTATCGCTAGAAAAATCTTTAAGGGTTGTCCTGTGTCTATCTTGCACAAAGTTGTTCCTTGTGATCTCATTAAGCTTATCATGGTAGATTTTGATGTTATTATTGGGATAGATTTGTTGCTTGTGTCTTATGCTTCTATAGATTGTAGTACTCGTGGATTCAAGTTTTAATTCCCAAATGAACCTATTATCGAATGGAAGGGTTATGATTCAGCAGTTAAGGGTAGGTTCATTTCTTGTCTTATGGACTAAAAAATAATTTCTAAAGGTTCCATTTATCATATTTGAAGGGTTAGTAATGTCAACTAAAAAATTCCTTCTCCAGAGTTGGACCCCGTGGTTAATGAGCTTTCCAACGTCTTTCTTGATGACCATCCCAGTGTCCTTCCTGAAAGGGAAGTTGATTTTGGTATAAATCTTCTCATAACCCAACCTAGGGCATAGTCATAACACGGCGATCGATACCCCAAATGGCTCCAAACAAACCTCTTGACATATCGTAAGCATACATAAGGTAAAGTAAAGTAGAAATAAAATAGGAAAGAGTCTCAATCATGAATCATAAAAGAGAGTGTAAACTCGACTACATAGACATTAAAATATTTGTCCAACAAATGACTTCACTATTTAAGAATGGTGGGGGATAATACATGTCCATAGCGTCTTTGAAATAAAACTCAGAACTTGCCCTTGATAGAGGAGGACCCATCAAAACTTCGTCGAATTGGAACTCAACTAGCCACGCATCAAAGGAATGTAATCCTTAACCCCTACATTAAGAGATAATGTGCGAAACAAATATGTGTTAGTGCGTTTGAATGTATTAAGTATGTGTGCATGCCATGCAACATAAATCATAGGATGCAATGATTAAATAACGTCCATGATAAAAAAGAAAAGTAAACTAATGAGAAAACCCTAGTGATGAAAGCATTTAAGAGACATTGTTGAAATCATAAAAGAACATAAAGAGAGTATACATATGTGGGATAGAACCATAACCAACAATAAGAAAATCCAATTATAACATGGAATCCCAATGTTTCCCCATACAATAGAAAAAAGGGGAATCTACTTGCCAAATTAGACTTTACCCTGCTAGGTGGGTATCATGAAAATTTACTATATGTGGATCCACTAGCTAGGATATAGAGGAAAAACCTACAGTGGCACGTATTTATGAGACTGGAGTCTTTATATAAGAACACTGTAGGTCAAGTCCTCACCTCAAGACTCATTCAGTGCTAAGTCAAATCCCACAGAATACATAACAGATTAATCATACTCAACAAATATCATAAACTTATTCATAGGTTTAAGACTCATAGATTAGCTCCTTTTTATGTCATATTACAGTGTGAGTAACAGCCTTTTATCATCACAAATCTATAAGAACGTGAAAGTTGAAAATTCTTAATATAAAGAAAAAAGGATGAAATCTCAAAGAATTATAGAAAACTGGCACCACTGATGACCACGGAAGGCCATCACGGGCCTTGGTAAGAACCACGCCTCGTGTTGAGCCATTGTGAAAGGGATTCAAAGACTCAGAACTACAAGTAAGGGACCACAATTTATGACCACGGACCATATTGACCCAGGAAACTTTTTAAGGAGAGGACCACGAACGACAACCACAAGCCATGGAGCTCTTCAACGACCATGGTATGTTTCTGTGATGGTCATTTCTGCATGGCTTGCACCATAGCCGTAGTTCATGCACTGTGATGCCTTCCACGGACTATAAAGGTCTCCGTGGAGGAATTTCAGAGAATCCCCCTACATACTTCCAAAATATTTCCCCCATATCCTTTTCCACAGGACACCACCACGCACTGTGGTGAGAACCACCGACCGTGAAGGGTCTCCTTGAAGTCCAGTCCGGCCATATTTAATAGGGGTATTTTGGGTCTTTTCTTATATTTTATAAACAAAGTGAGGTCATTTTGAGGGCTTAATTCACCTATCTAAAGGACCCTAAGCCTTTCCGAACTCATTTCCCACACTCACATTCTAAGAACTTAAAACCCTAAACTCTCAGTGCTCTGAAGGCCTTCTTCTTCACCAAGAAAACTATGGTTTCATTCCAAGAGCTTCCAGATTCTATTCTCAAGCTTGCATTGGGATTTATTCCCTAAGGTATGTGGGTCTCCTTCATGGGTTCTTCCACCCATGGAGCCCAAGTAATTTCTAAACTCAATATTTAAATTTTAAGTAATAAATGTTTATGGGTTTTCATGTTATGATTTCAAATGTATAGATTTTTGAGTATTTGAAGTTTATTTACCTATTTACTTATATTGAATCTTATTTACATGAAATGGATGATTTGTCAAGGGCCTATATGAAGGCATGGAAA
The DNA here is from genome assembly GCF_947179165.1 of Solanum dulcamara. Classification (NCBI taxonomy): domain Eukaryota; kingdom Viridiplantae; phylum Streptophyta; class Magnoliopsida; order Solanales; family Solanaceae; genus Solanum; species Solanum dulcamara. The sequence goes on along the minus strand of NC_077245.1, from coordinate 47,401,166 downwards.
TGAGTTTTTAAAATGTATTGGTGAGATTTTTAAAAATGATTTAATTGATGTATAACATTACTCTCATGCATGCTAGCATTGATGTTAATATTTGAAGGTTGAAATGAATAGAAGCCACCTAGTTATTTTTATGTTCTCAATGAAGTTGAAATAAAAATTTTGACTCCAAAATAAAAGTCTATGAAAGTAAATGCTTATGATTAATGGGAGTCTAAATAAATGAAGAATGATGAAACAATTATGAAATGATGTATTTCACTTGTGAAAGGCCAATTCTCACTTGTGTGAATCAAATAAAAGGTTTCAATGAGCTATTCTACCGAATGATTTTTTGATAATCTAAATCTACGTAAATGATTATGTTTTTATTATATGAACTATTCATAGGATTGACTTAGCAACAAATGAGGCATTGAGGTGAGATTCGATAAGAAAATCCTAGTAGCAACCCATTGTCTCTTTAACTATGTGTCATCATAGGAGCCCTTGTAGGGTTAGGCTAGTGGATCTACAAATAACCCTTAAAGTTAAAGTTAAAGAAATGAATGAAGTTGACGGAGCTCTACCTGGCAAATAGTCTCCCTGTGCCAACGTGGGGGGTTATGTTGGATTCTATATAATATCTCTGTGGTCTTAAATGTTTGTTACGGTCATCTTCCCATAAAATGAATGTTTCAAATGTTATTCTCATGGTTGATTATGCATGCATTGTACTTTGTTTCATACTACATAAAAGTTCTAATATTTCTTAAATATTTATGCATGTCTACGTATTTAGTATATTCAAAGTACTAAAACATACTCTATTGCCTACATGATATTACCATGTAGGGACATGTCCTGGGCCCGGCCAAGTATATAATGTAGCGGTATTGTTTGACATGTAAAACCAAAGTTTTACTAATTTTGGTTCATATTTAAATGTTTCCCTTTTTATTTTTTCTTATTATTGAATATCATTACCTATGAAAATCTAAATGAATGCTAAGAGTCTTCGGTGAGGTACCTCCGAGTGTCTCATTCACCGTCTCACATCTAGACCCTAGTCTTGGGTCGTGAAAAACTTGGTATCAGAGCTTGAGATTTTGCATGGTTCTCAGATCGTACATACCGCGTTGAATAGGGTCTTATTCGTGGTTGTGAAGCGCACCATGATTATGAGTAGGAGACTATAAGATATTTAGAAAAGTTTTCACTTCTTTCAAATTCATGTCATGCCCTAGAGTATCCTAAGAATTCCTCTAACTAATGGACCATTTTGTATTCTCTAGATAATGCCTCAAGGAAGAGCACCTCCACTTTGAGAAAAGGTTGATGATGAGGACCAGGTCCCAATGATTCCCACAGCTTCACATCATGAGGAGGGATTGACCCCTATGGAATTCTAAAATATCATCACATTGTTGCCTCAAGTTGTATCCAACTAAGGGAATCAAGGTGTTCCTCCTCCTCCTCAAGTGCCTACTTTGGCTTCTAGAATTTAGGACATCAAGAGGATGAATCCACCCGATTTTGATGGTTGTAAGGTAGATGAGGATCCTATGGAGTTCATTAATGAGGTTTACTAGATTATGGCTATCATGGGTGTGCCTCCGAATGAGAAGGTTGAGCTAGTGGCCTATCAACTCAAAGGGGTGGAAAGGGTTTGGTATTAGAAATGGGTTGTAGAGGAGGGGTAAAGATATGGGGACCATAAAGTGAAAAGATTTCAAAGGCGCCTTCCTAAATGGCTTATTTTCGTTGGAGCTAAGGGATAAAAAGATCCAAGAGTTGATTAACCTTCTCCAAGGGAGCATGAGTTTGAGGGTGTATTCCCTCAAGTTTACAAACCACCTAAACTCAAAACGAAGATTCCAAAACACAAACTAGCCTTCCTTCTAGACCAAAATGGACCTTCCGAAGATGATGAAACTATCGGAATTCCTATACAATGTCCCAATCTCTAGATGTTAACTAAAGTCAACTCTTTTAAGCCTTAAGCCTCAAAAATTACCAAACCGCCATAAAACTCAATTGAACACCTTCGGGAGAATTCCACCCATCCCAACATCACATAAGAGTTCTAAAAAAGCTATGAGAAGGGTTAAAATGGTAAAAATACACAAAACCATGAAAATTACATTGGATATCATTAGAACATCCCACTACTAAAATGACTTTCATCCTCAAAAGTCAAGGAAGGAAGGTACTTGTTGGCTCAAAAAGATGAGGATATCAAGTCTGCATGTCCTTTTTGGTCTCCCAAGTAACCTTTTCGATCGGACGATGCATCCACTAGACCTTCACCAATGGAATATCCTTAGACCTCAGCTTCCTAACCTGCCTATCCAAATAGCCACAAGTACCTCCTCAAAGGCAAATGACTCATCAAATTGAATTGAATCCCACTGAAGCACATGAGATTCATCTGGAATGTACCATCACAACATAAAAACAAGGTAAATAGGGTGAACACCTAAAAGTGTTGGGGCCAAGGCCAACTCATAAGATACCTCCCCTACCCATCTCAAGATCTTTGAAGGAACAATGAACCTAAGGCTAATCTTATCCCTCTTTCCAAATCTCATCACGCCCTTCATGGGCGACACTCATAGGAATACTCGGTATCCAACTATAAACTATAAAAGAAGAACCCACTGATCAGCATAACTTTTTTGCCTACTCTAGGCAGTACGGACCCTCTTCCTTATTATACGAACTCTATCCATTGATTCACATAACAAATCAGTTCCCAAGGACTAACCTTAAAAGTATCAAACGATCCTACTAGGGAACGACATCTCCTACCATACAGTGCCTCAAAGGGAAACATGTCAATACTTGAATTGTAGCAATTATTATATGCGAACTCTACCAAAGTTAAAGATTGATCCCACTGATACCTAAAATATATAACTTAGGCCCATAGCATATCCTCCAAGAAGTGAATAGTCCTGTATGATTAACCATCGGTATAGGGGTAGAAGGTTGTGTTGAGCTCGACTAGGGTACCCAATTCTCTTTGAATTGACCCTCAAAAATATGAAGTGAATGGAGTACCACGATCTAAAATTATTGATATTGGCACCTCATGCAATCATACAACCTCTCAGATGTAAATAAGAGCTAACCTCTATGAGGTATACGTAGCATGGACCGGTAGGAAGTGAGTAGGTCAATTGATCTATGATGAATCAATTCCTGGGGTCAAAATCTTGATTTAATAAGGGGTAATCTCGTCTTTTCCCAAGTCTGATTCAATGAACCTAGAAACTTTTATGGCTAAGTTCAAAGTCTGTAATACCTAATTCTTCAAATTCTCCTCACATTAAATTTACTCTTCAAATTTCTTCTAAGGCAAGAACTCACATTCTCTCAAGGTTCCTCTCCAAGTTTTAATCTAGGGGATCAATATCAATAAGGTTTTTTATCAATTTTAAGGAGATTTTACCTAGGTACGTGTGGATTGATTCATGAGTTCTTTTCACTCATGGAGTTCAAGGTTTATTTTAAAAATCTCACGAAATCTGATTACCTCTAAGCTTCAATTTTGATGAATAATGTTGGGCTATTTCAATTTCATTTTAAATCATTGTTTATTATCATTATAACTATGTTTTTATGTAAATTATATAATTTCAAGTTGAATTATGAAAGCCCATGCATGAAGCTATTTTCTATGTTGAATTACATAAATTATGTTTATGGAATTCAATATTTTCAAGCTATTCGCATGATTTTCAATCAAATTGATTATGTGTATGAGTTTTACTCAAATTTTAAGTATGAATCATGATCATGAATTAAAAGTATATTTAAGATATAAATTTCATGCAAGTTATGAAGATAGGTAACTTAGGGCCCTATGTGGTGACCTAGGACCTAATGATATAAATTATGCAAGTATGATTTGTAATGAAGAAAGACCAATTCTCACATTGCAACTATGTTATGTAATGTGCTACTATATTATTTTTAAACCTATGATCATGACTATGATATATGTTCATTATGATTTTTATGCTATGTATGTATTCCGTGGGATTTGACTTAGCATCGAGTGGATGTGAGGTGGGGGCCCTATCAAAAGCCTTAGTAGCAGCATCATGTCTCTTAAACTATGTGCCACTGTAGGTTGCCTTATGGCTTAGCTAGTGGATCCATTTATAACGTACGTACATGACCTGCCTAGCGAGGTAGAGTCTACCTTGGCAAGTAGTTTCCCCTTTTTCTTCGTTGTATGGGGAGACAATGGGATTCCATGTTATAGCTCACATAGTCGTAATGTTGGTTTGGTTCCAATCCCACATATTCATAAAGAGTATTATGTTATCTTATGATCTTCAAAGTACATCTTTTAAATGCTTTGATCATTATGGTTTTCATAATGGTTTTATTTATCCTCTTTATCATGTATATTCTAGATCATTGCATCTTATGAATTATATTACATGTAATACCCATATATTTAGTACATTCAAACTTACTAATGCATATTGTTGCCTACATTGTCTCATAATGTAGGGGTTGAGGTTAAGGATCGTATCCATTCACGTGGCTAGTAGAGCTTTCTTATCAACAGATTTGTGGTGAGTCCTCATCTATCGAGGACTAGTTATGAGTTGTTTTTCTCTTACTTTAGACAATATTTATTTCCTTTATAATGAGGGTGATCTAGGAACATGTCTTATCCCCACCTATGTTCATGATTAGAGGCATTAGTTGGACAAATGTTGAGTCTATGTGTCAAGTTACATTCTACATTTATGATCCATGGTTTAGACTCTCTTATGATATTTATGTGTTTTACCTTACCTTATACATGTTTTATGATATGTCAAGATACTTGGTTAGAGCCCTTTGGGGTTTCGATCACCGTGTTACGTCTAGGCACTAGGTCAAGTCATGATAGCTTATAAGATGGATCCATAAGTTAAAGTTTGTCCTATATCTTAGCAAGCTATAGGATGGATCTAGCAACATGGATAAGACATTATATCATCATAAGGCTCATAGTGATGGTTGTCAGTTAGAGAAACTCCCTAAGAAAAGTAAAGTTATTATTTTAAAGAGTTACATTTATTGTCTTATTTCAGTTATAAAGTTTGATGTTTTATTATACATGAATATTTTACTCCAATTGAGATATTTTCATCTTGTCTTTCAGCATGAGTATTTAGTTCAATTCAGTACTTTTATTCAATTTTATTACAATTCATACATTTTTTATACTGATGCCATTTGGCACTGAATCTTTTCATGATGTGATTGAAGTACTCACAATTGTAGACACTTTAGTAAGATCTCTTTCCATCAACAGTTGGTGAGACCTCCTTTCTTTCAAAGGGCTCTAATTTAGTTAGTTGCTTACTTGATTTTCTTACATTGTTAGTAGAATAGTCAGGTAGTTGTCGGTCCTATCTCAGCACCTATCTCAATTTATTAGAGGCTTCATAGATAAACAGAGTTAATGAGCTAGTGTAAATCTTTTGTATTTTAGATGTTTTACATATTATTATTGCTACTGTTATTTATATTCAGATTTATTCAAACCTTTGCATGAGATTTACTTAAATTTTTAAAGGTTCACAATATGAAGATTTTATATGTATGTTTAGTCTTTTGTTCAGTGGTCATCTAGGCCAAGGGTTCTTTTGGGGCCAGCAATGGTTTCCAAGTGTCGGACAAATCCAGAGTGTAGGCTCAAGACATGACAAACTTGTTATCATAGCACAAAGTTTAAGTGTCCTAGGGTTTCTATGAAGCCATGTCTAGTAGAGTCTTGCATATAGGTGTGTTGTATACCACACTAATAATTAATAGGCTACAGGGCTTTTCGGTGATGTTTCTCATTCTTTCATACTATAGATCATGCAATAGAGATGTTCCATAAGAAACTTATTCATACTCGTGCATTTTTTAAATTTGTTTGACTACTCCTCATACTCAAGGTGGTTGAAATAGTAAAATTTTGATCCTTACTGATGAGCTATTCTCAGATAAAATCTTCAAAAAGTAAAGAGATTGCACAAGGCTTGAGAGAAGCCAATTAGTGCGCTTAAGTCTATTGATTTGAAAGAATGCACTTTTATTCATATAAATCGTGTGTTTGAGCCAAAGTAAGATACCCTTTCAGACTCTCTTCTCTAAACCTTGCTCTAGATGTTATCCTTGAGGGAGAAGTTATGTCTCTAAATGCCTGGGGTTCCTACCCGAGAGGCATGTGTTTGAGGCATTGTGAGCTATACGTAGTAGAGTGAACCTAGAGCTAGAAAGATGAAGTTAGAGGAGTAGAACCCATAGAAAGTGAGAATGGTGGTTGATTGAGGCTTACAACTAGAATTATGTATCTATAAGGTAAGTAATGAGGTGATAAGTCAAGTCCCTTTGGTTTTGACTAAAGAGTAGTAAGTATCATCTAGATTTCATGATAGAAAATTGAGGAAGAATTGTTTGCTAGGATGAGTTAGAGTACACTCGAACCAAGGAAGGAGTTTATGTTGATGCATCATTGTGTCAGTATAAAAAAAGTATAGGTGTTGACTATAAGGACATAATACTCTTGAGGTGATAGATCTAAGTGAGGCTTATGATTTTGAAGGGAGATCCCCGTGATATTCATAGGGTTTATGAAACTAATTTGTCAATGGTGTATAGTGAATGGGTAAATAGTAGTTTGGTTGAGAAAGCAAATGTGATGATAAATTGTAACTAGGTGGACTAGGAGATAAAATTGACTACTTTTCATGAGGTCTTAGTGGGTGAGTATTTCATAATTTTATCTAGTAGTCGTAAATTAGTATAGTACTATTACGTGTACCCGCGTAATGCACAAATGGTTTTAAAATATTATTGCCAAGTGTTTTACCTTGCGATGTCTTATTAATATCAACCGAATCTATTCACTTTGTTTATCTTTATGTTTTAAAAAATTTAAATCATTCCATTGTTCATATCACTCAAATTTAAAGTTCATGAATAATAATATGTTTATTGTCTAATTTCTTCATTATATTTGTAAAATTAGTTCAAAATATTATCTACTCACTCTTGTAAAAAGTTGGGAATCGAAATGCACTTATGATATTAGAAAGTGTTGGGAATCAAAAAAAACTATATGGATAATAGGGATATGTGTTTAAATTAAACTCATAATTTATGTTTCTTCTTTCATAATTTCCCTTGATATCATATTCCTCAAAATATGATAGCGAACCAATTTTTCTTCATCACTTGATAACAAATAAGTATTATATCACACAAAAGAGAGAGAGAGTAAGGTTTCATTACTTTTCTTCCATTCCGCCGCAGAATACTTTGTTTCAATAAAGATAATGTTATGATTTCTATAAAATTTCTAGTTCTTCTTTACAAAAAATAAATTTAAGGGTATTTGAGTTTAATTTGATTTTTTTCTTCCAAAATCTGGGCCAAGCCCATTTATTAATAATAAAATGGAAAAAAATGGGACAAAATGGCTTGACTCCATTGTTGGACCCAAGACCAAAGAAGCTAAGGACACAAAAAGGAAACCCCCGGTGAATCTGCAAAATATTCACATTTCGTGTCAGCAGCTCTTCATCTTCTCCGACCACACTAACCTATGTTGGATGATGTTCAGAAATGCAATAAGCTTGGACGGCATCCACAAGGACGTTCAAAATTCCCCGAACACCATGGATCCAACCCTATGAAGACTCCCTCAGCTCATAGTTTCTTCCATCATATCCATTTAAGGTAAGACCCAAACCTATGACTAAAATCTTGATTCAAACATTATTGATAGATTTATCAAATAAACCCCCAATTTGTGCAGGTTGAGCTCCAAGTACCAATGCATCAAATCAAAAGTTCATTAGGTACACCTCTCAATACTGATATATTTGACCACATATGCAGAAAACTAGAACAAATATTTGGGCGTGTGGTCCTAGGAGATTAGCCGAGACCATCAGAAACCTAAATATTCATTTTGCATTGTTTCTGTATTCTTGTGATCTTGCTTTCCTATTCTTTGACCAATGTTGCCAGTGTCACAGCCTAATTTCTTAGGTTGTAATGGCACCTGTTAACACCCACCCGCAGGTAAACCTAACCCTTAAATCTTATCTTAGAACCAAAAGCAACGAGCTATCAAGCGGATGATGAATAAGCAAGAAGAAAGTAAGTAATAATGAGAAGAAATATGACGACTGAAACAAATATAAGAAACCACACCAAGACCTGACATCAGCCAGTAATCGAGCATCTAAACCACAACAGAACTACAAGGCTTTTAAAAATATAATAAGAGTACAGACAATCTTCAAAAGCAAGTAAAAACTAGTCCTAATATGTCATGGATGGAAATTGGCAACTCCGGACGCTAGGAGCTTACCAAATCTGTGAGTCAAAAGCTGCTCTATACCAGTCCAAATCAATAATGATGACCCGTACTATGATCTGCAGGGGAAAATGTAATATGAGTACCAAATAAATGGTACTCAGTAGGCATAGGCCAACTGAGATCCACAGACAATGTAAGTATAATGAACATATAATCAGGTAAATATTGCACAAGTAACTAATCAAGAATTATCACTATAATGACAGAAAGATAAGGCAAGAAGACTGGAAATATAGATGAAGAGATAGAGTCAAAAAATGCACTTAAAATGCAATCCAACAACCTATTAATGGAACCAAGGCATCATAGGAGTCTACTAATGTAAGTACAGTGCTAACTAACAACTCTAACCACATAATCATCTAGGAACTATTTCGACTGAGCCTAGCAGGAATTACCAACCATAATCCAACCAAATTCCACGTAAACCATCTATAAATACAACCAAACGTACCAGTTACATGTAATACAAGAGATAAGAGCAAGTATAATCAGACAATAAACGCTCGGACGCCCATATTCCTGGAAGGTACAAACAATAACAAACATACCATCGGCCCCCATAAATTCGGGGACCACACCATAAAGTATGGTGGTGATAGGCAATGATAATGAATTCAAGTTTGTAGTAAAATCTAGAGACATCATCAGTGGATCTTAGAGATCAACAACCACAAATATAAAGACCCACCTAGTCTCCCGGCCAGCTTGGTGGGACCCATGCGACTCCCTCATCCAGTTTAGTGGTTCACTAGCCAGTGGGGCCCATAAGGGATGCAACAAGCCCGTATACACTGTCTGGGCTTGAACTAGGTCTTACATAGACAAATAGAATCTCTATAGTGATACCGGAGAATGAGAAACCAAGACAATGTAAAAAGGGCATCACCGCGTCGAATATCAGTAAACTAGTAACCTTAACCATGAGCACCATGAAAGGGGACGCCCACCGAGCTAGTAAACTCTCGGGGGCATCGGTAGGCTATGAAAGGGTATCAATGCGCTGAATAGCCAAGTAAAACTGAGCGCATCCCAGATGCCTCCAATGCCTCAAGTAGAAAAAGGAGCACGTCCTCAATGCCTCATAAGTTTCCAAAATAAGCGAACAAGTATCCAGGTGGAATGACTCCTATTAAAACTAGTTTAAAAGTAGAAAAGTGTAAGAAATCCTTCTCCAAACAATAGTTAAAAACTAATTAAATACCGAGATCGTACCACAAAATGAGTAAATATGCTCAATTAATGCAAGCATTCCATCACCAGCATCCAAATAAGATACACACAGCCATAAGGAAATACTAGGTCCTAGCACACAACAAGTCAAGGGACTAACCTGCGATCCAATCGCTCCTTAAATATCATGACCCAACTTTGTAGGCCGTGACTGGTGCCCGATTTGAGCACCTATACGTACCCTTAGCCCCGCTTAGTATGTTAGCCAAATAAACAAATGAGGAAATCAAAAGAGATCGCTAGAGAGCGCACGAAAATAGATGTAGCATACGAAGGCCGTCACTAAATATAAGCCCAAAACATATATACATAACCCCCACCACAAGTCTATAAACCTCTACAAAATAGTAGCCTAGTCATATGATAGGATAGGTCCCCGTCGTACCCTTAACAAATATGTACAAATGTAAAACAAAAAGCTAGTACCAAAATAGGGCTCCGAACAAGGAGCACTGCTAACTAACAGGGTGGATGTCCTAGGCGAGCGGATCAGCAAATCGAGCATTTGTACCTGCGGATATGAAATGCAGCCCCCTGAAGAAAGAAAGGTCAATACGACATATGTACTGAGTATGTAAAGCATGGACTGTAATAAGTAAAGTCATTACCAGAACAAAAGGTGCAAAAGTGAGCTAAATATCCAGAATATCAAAATGTTGTTCATAACCACAGATGATGTATGCAGAAAACATATGCCATATCCGGCCCTATTATGGGACACGGTGAATAAAATATGGTCGCCACTCCATCACTGCTTTCACAGCACAGCATATATCCAGAGTAGGAAATATTTCCGTAATAGATCATATCATATCAGATGGTCATATCAGATTATATCATGACATATGTGTACATGACACATCATAACTCCACAAATCCCATATACAAGTCATACTTTCCCCCTCACATCAGGGCACGACAAACAATGTAGAGAAGTACGCAAGATAACAAAACCTAGCTTGGGCTCGGTGAAGGAAGCATTGAGGCATCCACGAGTGGAGTAGTGAGACACTAAATGCACTTTAAATCATTTTTGAGACTCGATGGAGTTAAAAAACATGCTATTATTCAAAAATCAATACAAGAGTCATATCAAGTACATTTTAAAAGTTACTATGGGTTATATCAAAATAGAGCTTTTGGGAATCATATACATATGTCAAGGCATAACAAAATATCTTTTGGAAAATCAAGAAGTTGTCCATCCAAGTGGCTCTACGAATGGGAACTTCCTTGGAATCATATAAAAGTCATATACTTGCTTTATAAAAACCATGCCAAAAAGGGAGATTAGTTTTATATACTTATGTCGAAACATGCCAAGAGAAAGAAAGATAGTTTTACATACCTCTTACGGATTACTCTTAACACGTTCGCCTCCTCGTCTCTTGAACCTATTTAACATGAAAGCAGTACGAGTATCAAATACCCTTGAATTTCCATCATCCTAAGTTACATACGAGTATTCATAGAACTCATCTCCTTGCTCTCCTTTTCGACTAATTCCTTAGTTAGTTAAAGAGTTAACGAAAATCGGGCAGCACCTCCCATATAACATGCCCTATCCAAATTTCCAATTATATCCCCAATAACTACAGCCAACCAAACACAACAACTTGTAGAATATATACAAGCAAAACATGGAAACACTACACAACATAAGCTCCAAGCAACTTGCTGAAAACTACGATACCAAAATAGGGTTTCTAGTCTTTATTTTACAAAACCTTTAATTGTATGAAATAAGGGGTCGCGTGGATGTAACCAGATGCCCTCACACTTCTTTTAGAATACTTTTAGGCCCTTAAACACACCCCCACACACCTGCAGCACCACACCACAAGTACAACACCTTGCTTCGACTACAATGTAACTATAACAACTCCAATTTAGTTTGGTTCGAACGTCAAGCATCTCATTGGATTTTATTTATATTTCCATCCACACACAAGGCCTATAATACACTCCATAACAACACCTTAACGTCCAAATTGAAATGAAAGGTGGTCTTACCTTAACCTAAACTCGCCAAACTCGCCAAAACTATCAAAACGTGAATTCTGGACAGCCTACTGTCTTGTATTGTCGCTTAGTTTTGAAGGGGTAATTTAGGGAAACAAGATTAGTGGCCTCAAAGAAAGTTATATACATGTGTATTAAGGTCGCATATAATTTCGAATCACCCCTACAACAATTTTGTACAAAAAGATATTCCCAAAATATCAACAGCAGTCCATATAGGATTTTCAAAACAAAATCTGGGCAGCACCTCCCCCCATACTTCATCACTCTTTTTCGAGCAGAGTAAGGCAAAAATGAATTTTTGAGGCTAAATGAAACTTATAGCCCTATGAAATAGCTTTCCAAATCATCTTGAAACACTCGAAATGAAGCTTTACAAAAGGGGTTATACTAGTATTACTAATAGCAGTCCTTTTTTAAAATGGGTTTCTTAAAAAGAACAAAAACCTCCTCGTTTCCCCAACGATAAATTTTTATATGGTCAAACACCGTTATTTAATCGCATTATACCTTGAATAATTAATTCCCGAATCGAAAATGGAGGGCTTACCTTATTTGGTTTCTGTCGTAGCTCTCTCTATTTCTTTCAAGTTTGCTCCTAACTTTTCCAAGTCTCAAATGAAGCAAAAATGAGAGATTAGTCATCTTTACATGTATATATACCCTTTTTAAGAGGGTTACACGTGGAAGCCCCTAGGGCGCCACCTCACACCATGCGGTAACTCATGTGCTACCAAATGGCATGTGGGGTCCACCTCAAGTAGGTGCATCACCTGCTTGCTTCTCTTTCGTAAGTTTGAAAAGTAGTTTTTGCTCCCTCTAGTAGGTTCGTCATCTTATCTCACTTCAAGAATCTACATAGTCCTTGCTACTTAAGCTCGACGTGTACTCAAGTAGCTTAATTACATAGGACATCTAAGTTGGTAGCTTACGCAAGTCAATCAAGTCCTATGACTCATTTCTTGGCCTCCAACTCCTTTGAAATTCTTGTAACCTTATTTCCAATTTTCCCTATTATGAAGCATCTCATTCTCCTTTCTTTAGGATTATTTAATAGCATTATATATTATCCGACTCATATGAAGACTTCTAAGAAACTTAAGAGCCTTCCCAGAAACTTAAGAAGATTAAGAAGCATTCCGAGGTATCAGAGTATGGGGTGTAACATCCTTCCCCTTTTAGAACATTCGTCTTTGAATGTGAACCAAAACCTTCCTCCCAATCTTATACTGACTAGATGGAGAGTTCCCATATCCCATTGCCATAATATATACTTTCATCGAGCAATCAATATCATAGTTCCAAAGGTTAGGATTACTTGCAGATATTGGGAATAGGTACGAATACTTGTGTTTTATTTCCTTCTTCACTTCCTAGGGGTTCACCCGTCCTAGTACTACTCTGTCCCAAGCATGCTTAACTTCAGAGTTCTAGTAGGATCTGGGGCATTAGTGCTAGTATGATCACATTCATCCCTTATGGGATATCGTTTGAAGTTTAAGCATACCCATTTACATATGATAGCGTCAGTTGATTTTCTCTTATGCTTGTACTTCTCTTGTCCACTTCCCCTCTTTTACGGTGTACCCATGTCATCCTCTGTTTATTCTCAACTATTCACATGCAAATGATTCTATTCCAACATATTTAATATGCTGCACCATGTCTACACCTGCTGTTAGATCATCCATACTTTAGGTTACTTCTATGAGAAACCCTAGCACAACCATAGGGTGCTTAGTATTCTTGATAGATAGTACATAATTTAGTCCAAGTACTGGTACTCGAGTCATACAACTTAATATAAGAGTTTAGTCGAAGCCATATTTCATTCATCCCAATTTTTACCAATCATCAACGGGGGAATCTCTTATAATGTAAAGCCTGAATCTATTAGTACATATATAGTCTATGAAAAGGTCAACAATGTACCTGTGATCACCTCTGGTGATGCCTCCTGATCCTGCCGGGCGGCCAAAGCATATGTGCGGTTCGAAGGACCGCTAGAACTAGAGACTCCGCCATGACCTCTATCGTGACCTTCTGGTATAGGCATACCCTACCCCATGGGGAGCATAGCTACCGACGAGGATGATGACCCAGTAGTTAATCCGGTAGGCCAAGCTGCGCCACCCAAACTACCCTTATACAGGCAATTTCTCATCACATGGCTTTGACTACCACAAGAAAAACAAGCCTCTATAGCGCAGTAGCACTCTCCCGGATGGTACATACAACAATAGGAACACTGAGGCTTGGGTGGCCTCATGTGGCCAGAGTTTCTATCTGGTTGCGGACTGGAAGCCCTAGAACTTGGACCTGCTCCTGAATATCCTGTGCCATTTGGTATTCGGTCTGCGGACTGCAGAGGCATACTCCATACTGGCCGGGTGGGGTGTCTGCTACCCTGCTACTGGATGGTCTACTCCGGAACTCTCTAGAATACCCAGCTGACCTGGCCCTTTTAGGCTGATTCCCGCCAAAATCTCGGTCGGACTGGTGTCCTCTATGTCTGTCCTCCATGCCCTAAGCATGTGCTTGTATACGGGTGATGTCTATCCCTGGCTAGGCAGCCATTACCAAATAACTAGCAACCAGATACCGATCTAGGCCCATCACATATTTGTGCATCCTATCAGTCATATCAGTTACTAAAGAAGGTGTATATCGGGCCAATGAGTCGAACTCCAAACTATACTAGCGAACATTGCAGCCTTGCTACCTCAACAGTAAAAATCTATCCACCCTGGGCCTCCACTTCTCAAGAGGCAGGAAATGACTGAGGAATGCCTTCGTAAACTCACCCCATATTACTGGAGGAGCCACTCTACCCCTGGACAACTCCCAGGACTCATACCAGTTAGTAGCTACCTCGTGCAGTCTATACGAGGCCAACTCAACTGATTCCATCACAGAACCCTTCATCAGACATAATGTATGCTGAATTTCCTTAATGAACTCCTAGGGATCTTCCTCAGTCTTTGTCCCGAAGAACTCTAGAGGATTACAGGTCAGAAACTCAGGAGCCCTCGAACTATCTGGCCTATGTACCTGATCTCTATCTAAACCGCATTTTTCCTCTTGGCCTGCCACAAATCTAGTCAAAAGCTGGACCGTATCCTGTACATCCCTATCCTCAGCTCTTGGCTGTCGAACTATAGGCTCGGATACTAGGGATCCAAAATATGGTGGTGAAGCCGCCCTCTAATCAGCATCTGAGGCTTCCCTAATCTACTCTAACGATGGCGGCGGCGCAGAGCTGGTTGTCGGGGGCACAATCTTTTGTTCAAGCTGAGGTCGGTCCCTGGTTACTCTGTGGGCCTGACTAATCTCACCTAGTGCTACCGATTTGCCTTTTTGGGCAGCCATTGCTTTCCTCAGAGGCATTACTGAAAATAATAACAATTCATTTCGTTAGGGAGGGATCATCCTGATAACACAACTCTATCGTAGAATCTAAGAAAAGAAAGAAAGGTAAAATCCTAAATGTCATGTAGCCTCCTGTTTATAGATATGGTTCATAACACACCGATAAACATGACTCTACTAGACACGGTCTGTAGACACTCCAAGGACGAACTGCTCTTATACTACTTTTGTCACGACCCAACTCCATAGGCCATGACTGGTGCCCGATTTAAGCACCCAGATGTACCCTTAGCCCCACTGAGTATGTTAGCCGAATAAACAAATGAGGAAATCAAAAGAGATCTCTAGAGAGCGCACGAAAATAGATGTAGCATACGAAGGCCGTTAAGGCCGTCACTGAACATAAACCCAAAACATATATACATAACCCCCACCACAAGTCTACAGACCTTTACAAAACAGTAGCCTAGTCATATGACGGGATAGGGCCACGTCATTTCCTTAACCAATATGTACAAATATACAACAAAAATCTAGTACCATAATAGGGCCCCGGACAAAGAGCAGTACCAACCAACAGGGTGGATGTCCTAGGCGAGCGGATCAGCAAACCGAGCATCTGTACTTGCGGGCATGAAACACAGCCCCCCGAAGAAAGGGGAGTCAGTACGATATATGTACTGAGTATGTAAAGCATGGACTGTAACAAGTAAAGTCATTACCAGAATAGAAGGTGTAAAAGTGAGCTAAATATCCAGAATATCAAAATGTTGTTCATAACCATAAATAATGTTTGTAGAAAACATATGCCATATTCGGCCAGATTATGGGACGCGGTGAAAAAAATATGGTCGCCACTCTGTCACTGCTGCCACAGCACAACATACATCCAGAGTAGGAAATATCTCCGTAACATATCATATCTTATCAGATGGTCATATCAGATTATATCATATCATATGTGTACATGGCACATCATAACTCCAAAAATCCTATGTACAGGTCATACCTTCCCCCTCACGTCGAGGCACGATGAACAATGCAGAGAAGTACGCACAATAACAAAACTTGGCCCGAGCTCGATGAAGAAAGCATTGAGGCATCCATGAGTGGAGTAGTGAGAAACTAAATACGCTTTAAATCATGTTTGAGACTCGATGGAGTTAACAAAACAAGCAATTATTCAAAAATCAAGACAAGAGTCATATCAAGTACATTTTAAAAGTTACTATGGGTTATATCAAAATAGACCTTTTGGGAATCATATACACATGTCAAGGCATAACAAAATGTCTTGTGGAAAATCAAGAAGTTGGCCATCCTAGCAGCTCTACGAATGGGAACTTCCTTGGAATCATATAAAAGTCATATACTTGCTTCATAAAAACCATGCCAAAAAGGGAGATTAGTTTTATATACTTATGTCGAAACATGCCAAGAGAAAGAAAGATAGTTTTACATACCTCTTACGGATTACTCTTAACATGTTCGCCTCGTCGTCTATTGAACGTATTTAACATGAAATCAGTATGAGAATCAACAACCCTTGACTTTTCAGCCTCTTAAGTTATGTACGAGTATTCATAGAATTCATCTCCTCGCTCACCTTCTCGACTAGTTCCTTAGTTAGTTAAAGAGTTAACAGAAATCGGGCAGCACCACCCCTATAACTTGCCCTATTCGAATTTCCAACTACATCCCCAATAACTACAGCCAACCAACAACCACAACTTGTAGCATATATACAAGCAAAACATGCAAACACTACACAACATAAGCTCCAAGCAGCTTGCTGAAAATTACGATACCAAAATAGGGTTTCTAGTCTTTATTTCGCAAAACCTTTAATTGTATGAAACGAGGGTCGTGTGGTTGAAACCAGCAGCCCCCACACTTCATTTAGAATAATTTTAGGCCCTGCAACACACCCCCACACACCTGCAGCAGCACACCACAAGCACAACACCTTGCCTCGACTACAATTTAACTATAGCGACTCTAATTTATTTTGGTTCGAACATCAAGCATCTCGTTGGATTTTTTTAATATTTCCAGACACACACAAGGCCTATAATACACTCCATAACAACACCTTAACTTCCAAATTGAAAGGAAATGTGATCTTACCTTAACCCAAACTGGTCAAACTCGCCAAAACTATCAAAACGTGAATTCTGGACAGCCTATTGTCTTGTATTGTCGCTTAGTTTCAAAGGGTTAATTGAGGGAAACAGGATTTATGGCCTCAAGTAAAGTTATAGACATGTGTCTTAAGGTCGCATACAATATTGAATCACCCCTAAAACAATTTTGTACAAAAAGATATGCCCAAAATATCAACAGTAGTCCGTATAGGATTTCCAAAACAAAATCTGGGCAGCACCTCCCCCCATACTTCATCACCTTTTTTCGAATAGAGAAAAGCAAAACTGGATTTTTGAGGCTAAATGAAAGTTATATCCCTATGAAACATATTTCCAAATAATCTTGAATCACTAGAAAAATATTTTTACACAAGAAGTTATACTAGTATTACTAACAGCAATCCTATTAAAAACTGGGTTACGTAACAAGAACAAAAACCTCCTCGTTGCCCCAACGATAAATTTCTATATGGTCAAATACCATTATTTAATCGCAGTATACCTTGAATAATTTATTCCCGAATCAAAAATGGAGGGCTTACCTTATTTGGTTGCTGTTGTATCTCTCTCTATTTCATTCAACTTTGCTCCTAAGTTTTCCAAGTCTAAAATGAAGCAAAGATGAGAGATTAGTCATCTTTACATGTATATATACCCTTTTTAAGACGGTTACCTATGGCACCCCCTAGGGGTGACATGTGTCATCCCCTTAGGGTGCCATCTCACACCATGCAGCCACTCACGTGCTGCGACATGGCATGTGGGGTCCACCTCAAGTAGGTGAGTCACCTGCTTGCTTCTCTTTCGTAAGTTTGAAAACTAGTTTTTGCTCTCTCTCGTAGGTTCGTCATCTCATCTCACTTCGAGAATCTGCGTAGTCCTTGCTATTTAAGCTCGATGCGTACTCAAGTAGTTTAATTACGTAGGACATCCTAGTTGGTAGCTTATGCGAGTCAATCGAGTTCTACGACTCATTTCTCGGCCTCCAACTCCTTTCGAATTCATATAACCCTATTTCCAATCTTCCCTATTATGAAGCATCTCATTCTTCTTTCTTTAAGATTATTTAATACATGTATAGATTATCCGACTCACATGACGACTTTTAAGAAACTTAAGAGCCTTCCCAAAAACTTAAGAAGCTTAAAAAGGTTTATGAGGTACCAGAGTACGGGGTGTGACATTGGAAATGACCTCGGGACCAACAACAGTTAATACATAAGATGGAACCCTGATCCAACCGCTAAACAAAAGAAAAATAATCGAGTCATGGATTCAAATCAGAAAGGGGCAGAAATATCTCTAGGTAGGATGTCCTACCCCAAAATAAGCTACCTCAGCTCCCAACTAGCACCACTAAGCCAAACCTACGGCTATGACTAGCCCCATAGGTCTCAGTCACTAGCATAAAAGGAGTATCCTATCCATAATAAGCCCTACCTAAAGTTAAGCCTAGCTAAGAGGGCAACAACCACATGATAAGGCGCTTAAGGCCCAAACCTATCCTAAGTCCATCAATATCGATCTGAAACAGGATAATAAATGCTAAGTTGCCACCACAACCAAATCTTACAACCTAAACTAAGGATTTCATGGGACTATTCTAGCCTAAGGCTCACCCGGAACAAAAAAAGGAGATCGGGTGAGGAGAATGCTAATCTCGACAAATACTCACCCAAGTCACATGTAAAGTATACTACACAATATCTAATAGAGTTCAGTCTAGGGGGAGACCATAGCCTACTTCACAGCCGATCACATGCGCTCCAAATCCACCACAATAAAATTCTCATCCTCCAAATCACCTCCAATCGCCGCCACCCTAACAAAATATTAATCAAATCATCAATAGGATCATTTTAATACTAAAATTAATGAACTTGGATATGGACCAATTTCAGAGTCAAATCAGGAATTGTGGGACCTGCTCCGTAACTTATGGAATTGACTTTGAGAATAGGTCCTAGATGCTAAACCTAACTTGTGTTCCAAAAGGAAATACATTTTGAACACTAAAATATATACAAAACACACATGCACCACACTAATCAACTTAGTCAAGAACTACTAAAATCAGGGAGGGAATACGAAATTTTTTTCTCAAACAAAGTCTTTACACTTAATTCTAGACACACCACTGGATTTCCCTCGAAACAAAACCTAGAGAAGCGAATGAAAGGCCATTCTAGACCAAACTCTGTATTTTGAAACTAATTGTGCTGTCAGAATTTTCATTTGAGCTCGTCTTTTAAAAATGTTGATCAAAGTCAATTATAGGCCAAATTACAAAGGTAAAAATGACAAATGATCATAAACTCATATTGATCGTCTCGGTACTCATGATGACCATGTTACTAGCCTAATTTGGCCATTCCAGAGCTGATGGAACCATCAGAATTTCATTTTGAGGTCATTTTTCTAAAGTTATGAATGAAGTCAATTTTTCAAGTTATAAAAGCTCTAAAATAGGAAAAGGGCATAAAATCCAAATGAATGATCGAGCGACCGAACTGTTCATGCCAGTAAGTCATAAATGACTTGGGGTCGCTGTAGAAAATCTCTAAATGCCAAAAAGATCAGAGAATGAAGAAAATGACCTAGAGGGTCATTACAGCCAACCATTCTAAAGATTATTATCAGGCAGTTTTTAATTCAGTTGTGCTTCACTAATTGTTTAATTTTCCATTTTGACACTTCTCTGTTCTAAGATTTGGTATTCCTTCTTTATTAATTTGTAACAAATTTTTTTCTTGTGTTGGTAGAGAAGTTCTAGAAAAAAATGAATATTTGTTGAACCTGCAAAACTAAAAATATAATTAGTTAAAAAATTAGCCAGAGTGTTTCCTTCTCTAAACATATGCTTTACCATCACATCCTTGTCCTTCAAATCCTCCTTAATGCACCTTATGTCCACCGAGATACCCCGTGGGATTTCTCATATGAAGAGAATTGGTTTCCATCACCAGAGAAAGAAAATTATTATGAACAGAGTAATGTAGTCCTTCTGTAAATGCTTTCACTTCTGCTTCTAAGGCATTGCATAGGTTAATGCTTTCTGGCTCTGCATAGACAAAATCACCATTATTATCTCTCACACAAAAGGCCTTTGAACTATGTTTTAACTGATCTCTACTAGAACCATCAGAGTTGCACTTAAAAGATCCTAGTGAAAGACATGACCATCTCACCACTCTACATGAGAGAATAGGAGTATAATCTTCAAGGAATTTAACAATCAAGGGCCAATAATTAAGAATATTAGTTATTCAAGGATATCTAGATTTAACTATTAACCAAATATTCCTATTGATCTCTCTAACCACCATTAATTTGATTTTAAATCTGAAAGAACTAGGAATTTAAACTAAACATTTTATGCATTCGGTATGTGTGACATTAAAAGTTTTCACACTTACATTAAATTATCCCCAACTACCTTAAGTACTAAATGTACTTGAACTTATTGTTAAGTATTGCTGCTAATGATCTGAAACATAAATAGGCATATCAAAAGTCCATGATTGATTCCTTTTATTAAGAAGTATTATTGATTTTCAATGGCAGATAATAATGACATATCTAGAAGTAATTATTTTGATCACATACAGTGTACACAAGTTTTATAAAACATACTAAATTAAGCTTAGAGAATTTTCAAGCCTTTGCTAGTGGATTACTATAGAGCCATCTATGATGAGAGCGGAAATGCACCATCAGTTCTGCCTCTTAATCTCAGACCACTATAAAATTCAGATGTACCTAAGCAAACAAAGTTGACAACTTTTCCTTCATCAAGAATTGAGCTTCTGCTTCTCAAAGTCCTCTTAATCCTAGCCCTATCGAAACAAAGAACTATACAATATTTATTTTTGTCCTCCCCATAATAAAGCTAAATCCTCACCAACTTACCTTATAACTTAGCCTTTTGTTTCAAGGCAACATAGCTTACTGATCCATCTTTGATTGCTTCAAATTGAGCTTGTCCCATTAAATAAAGGACGAAATAAGCATGAATTAACCCTCTATACACTGTCACGGAATCAAAATATTAACATCACATACAAATCAAGCAAACATGTAAAGACCCTGAAGATTGGTGCTTACTTATTTTTTTGAAATTAAAAAAATAAATAAGCATAAACTTTCAGTTAGGCCATAAATACGCTTGAGCCATCCCTGTACCAATATATAGCTAGAGCACCAACTATTGCTCACATCCCTCATAAGTCTCCAATCAACTAGCAAAGGAGTTCTCTACCTACTACTTAATAATATTGGACATATGTATCCAAAGGATGTAAAGGCAAAGCCAGTACCAAAAATATCTGGCAACACCATCCAGCTTATCATATGTATGATGAATAAGAATCAAACATTTTCCAGTAAAATTACTAAATCATAATAAAAATTAAAGTTACATAACAAATAGAATAGAAATTAAATCAATTAATATGAATTTTTATCTTCTGCTCCATAAAGGTCAAATTTCCATAGTTGTTCAGTTTTCTTACTCTCTTTCACTATAACATGAAATATTTGAGATGTTTTATGCTTAAACTTTCTATTGTTGACAAAACAGAAAATAAAAGAGGATAAAAACCTATGCAACGATTAATGCGATAGAGTCAGAATTGCAACATTCCTCAAAATTCTCTCCAGTGCCTTACAAATTCATTTGAAATAGGTTGCTTGTGTAACACATTATCCTTATTTTTTTAATCTGAGTCTAAAATATCGAATAAAGGGTCAAAACCTGCAGAAAAGTGGTCTTCTAAAAAATTTATGACATTCAGATCAAAAGAAATTTTTTCATAATTTTCACTTTCTAGAAGTTGTCCGTGATAGTTCTACTATGCAGAGAGAGTTTAAACTGGTTCAATTTTTTTCCCCAGGCCAAATTTGGCCAAATCTAGTCAAATTTTACTTAGCACAGGAAGATGTACATAAACTGAATGCCTCAAATGCATTTTATGTTTGATGTTACTCTGTGCCCCGAGCTTGATTTACCTATTTTGGAAGAAAATAAACATAAATGGAACAAGTCTGCATCGCGGACTTCCCCAAGATAGCAAAAATTTCTGCAAATAATTCCGTTTTATGTAAGGACAACTTGGACAATTCCCTGAACATGTATAAATGGGTTTGGGAGAAATTTAGGGTTATTTTCCATCCTTTTTACTACCTAAAACACTCTATTTAATTTACCCTCCTTCCCAAATCATCCCCAACAAACTCCTCTCAAACTAATGGTTTTCAAGGCTCCCCATTGAAGACCAAGCATTAAGATTACTTCAAGCTTCTCAAAACTTCTTCAATTCCTCTTCAAGCTTTACTCTAAGGTGTATGGGTGTTTATCCATAGATTCTTCACCCATGGAGCCTAAAACCTTTTTCAACTAAGTATTTGATTTCAAGTAAGAATTTCTTATGGGTTACTCTAATTTCTATTCAAAAGGATGAATCATGATTTAACTAATGATTATTGGTCTATTTTGATGCAATATAATTTCAAATACATAGATTGAAGGTTGATAAGTATTTTTTTCTACTTAGTTCCTTAAAGGTTTTTGAGTTTCATGATGGGTTGTTTAATGCAAGATTTTACTTGATGAATTTCATAGTGTGTATTAATGATTTCATTTACATACATATTTGATAGTTGAAGTGAATTGAACTCACATAATTTTACTCTATTTCATTAAAGCATGACTTGAAGGTTATGGACTCCAATTAAATGCTTATGAAAGCTAATGACTATAATTATGGAAGTTTTATGAATGAAAGATGAATGTTGGTGAGAGGCTTTCTCACCTAAGCTATGGATGCTCTATGTGATAAGGACGATTCATACATACTTCAATCACTAAATATTTAAAGGAGCTATTCTACCAAATGATGATTTAATGTCTTAAAATATACGTATGTTTATGTTACTATGATATACTATTTCATGGGATTTTATTTAGCACTGAATGGTGGTTGAGGTGGGGTTCGGTAAAAAAATTTCGAGTAGCAACCTCTTGTTTTATTAACTATGTGCCACCATAGGAGCCCTTGTAGGCTAGGCTAGTGGATCCACAAATGGCCATTAAAAGTTAAAAGAAATGAATGTTGATGAAGTTCTACCTTGGCAAGTAGTCTTCCCTTGAAATATAAAGGGTTACATTCGATTCCATGTTGTTATGCCCCATACTTTTGTACTTCGAAAAGCTTTCTTAAACTTCTTAAAAGTTGCCACGTGACAAAGATTATCTATAATGTTATCAAATAACTATAAGAAAATAGAATGAGATACCCCATAATAAGGAAGATTGGAAATAGGGTTATAAGAATCCGAAGGGAGTTGGAGGCCAAGTAATGGGTCGTAGGACTCAATCTACTTGCGTAATCTACCAACTTGGATGTTCTACATAATGAATCTACTTGAGTACACGTCGAGCTTAAGTAGCAAGGAATACATAGGCTCTTGAAGTGAGATGAGACTACGAACCCACTGAAGAGAAATAAGGAGACGAGCGCCTTCTCGAAGCAAGTAGGTGATGCACCTACTTGGACTAAGTAGGTGATGCACCTACTTGGACTAAGTAGGTGATGCACCTACTTGGACCAAGTAGGTGACTCACCTACTTGGGGTGGACCCCAATGCCATGTGGCAACACATGGGTTGCTGCATGGCATGAGGTGGTGCCCTAGGGGGATGCCATGTGTCACCTCCTAAGGAGGTGTATATATGTGTTATATGCTGGAGTACATCTCATTTTAGAATCTTAGCTATAAAGAATTGAGAGAAAACGTGGGAGCAACAACAGAGGGCGACCATGGGTTGGCTCGATTTAAGGTAAGGTTTCTGATTTTGTTCTATGAATTAATTATCTAGGGTATACCACGATGTAATGAAGGTTTTAGTAATATAAATTTATGGCTTGGGGCAGCAAGGAAGTGAAGTGAGCATCCCCTCAATTTGGAGCATGTTAAGAGTACTTCCGAGGCAAACTTTGGCATGTTTTGGATAAGGTAAGGTCTTCCCTTTCAAAGTGGAGTTAATAATTTTCTTATGGAGTATATTAGATGTCCTAAACTAATCTGGAGGTAAGAAAATTGCATAAGTATACTTGGTGTTAGAAACAAATTCAATTGGAGTCGTTCTAGTTGAATTAAAGTTGTGTAGTGTTGTTGCAATTGTGGTGTTGTAGTTGGAGACGGTTTTATGGTGTGTTGCAGGTCTGGAAAACATTCCAAAATGGGTGTGGTAGCTGCTGGTTACATCCACATATCCCTCCGGTTTGTGTGGTTAAAGGTTTTACAAAATAAAGACTAAGAACCCTATTTTGGTATCGTAGTTTTAAGTGAGTTGTTTGGAGTTTGTGTTGCGTAATGTTGAAGTGGTTTACTTGTATATTGGCTACTTGTTGTTGTTTTTGGTTGTCTGTACTAATTGAAGATGTAACTGGAAGTTCGGATAGGGCAAGTTATAGAAGAGATGCTACCCGAATTCCGTTAACTTCTTAACTAACTAATAGACTAGTCGAGACTAGTCAAGAAAGGCGAATAAGGAATTGATTCCTATGGGTGATTAGTTGTGGATTTAGAAGCTTGAAAGTTAAAGGTTATTAATATTAGTATTACCTTCATGTTGAATAGGTTCAGAGGACGACGAGACAAGCTGGGTTAAAAGCAATTGATAAGAGGTATGTGAAGCCACCCTTTCTTTTCTTTTGGCATGTCTTCAAGTTAAGTAATGAATAATATGAGATTGAGGGTAAACTACTCATAAATGCCAAGCATAATTCACGTTCCTCATTTACTTCTTGATGAAGCCACTCTTACAGTAATTGAACTAGGGCTTCTCAAGCCTTTCATACATTAGGAAGTGATGAGTATGTAAAGCCTATCTTTCCTTTATTTTTGCATGTATTAGCTATAAGTGGAACTTAATATGTAATTTGAGGATAATTTCATTCATAAAGTTTCGAGAATGATTCATGCCTCTTACCTATTTCTTGATGTTAGAACTCCTACAATAAGTGAGATATTGCCTCTCAAGTCTTCGGTATGAAGGAAAGTAATAAGTATGTAAAGTCTGTTCCTTCTTATCTTTTGACATGTTTCAGAGTTAGGTGATGTATGATAGGAGCTCTGTTGTAACTCTATTACTAAGTCCTGAATACGATTCATGTCTCTTATTTACTCTCTGATGGAAAAGGCTCTTAAGGTAGTTGATCTATCACCCTCGAGCCTTCTATATGTGAAGTAGTAATTGAATGTATGAGCTCTTATTCCTAAGGACTCTATAATGACAAGTATCTATAATTGCATAAGCCGTTTGGTATTATCTTAATAAAAGTCTATGACTCCTGAGACTCCGTTGATATAGCCCCTAATGGCATTTATAGGACACTTGAGATGATGATCATTTTGATCCTCAAATGATAGTTCACGATGATTGTTATACCGAGTCTCAGATGAAGAGTTAATTGTATCTAGTTACTCACTACTCTACTCTTTAATGTTGTTAATACATTATTCACCGACTCCTATGAAGGGTCGGGTATGACCGAGTCCCATAAAGGGTCGGGTATAATATATGATTACATGACTATTCACCAAGTCCCATGAAGAGCCAGGTATGACCGAGTCTCATGAAGGGCTGACTATGACCGAGTCCCATAATGGGCTAGATACGATATACGATGATATGAGCATTCACCGAGTCCTATAAAGGGTTGGGTACAATCGAGTCCCATAAAGGGCCGGGTATGATATATGATGGTATAATTATTATGATAGTATTATTATTTACCGAGTCCCTCACTAGATGGTCGGGTATGACACATATATGCATATGATGATCTAATGAAATATTTGTGACACCGAGTTCCACGATGAGACGGATACAGTATATTTGTATGCTATATATACACTACTCTCTTCACTGAATCCCTCACTAAAGGGCCAGATACAGTATATAGGCATGCATATGAAAACATAATGATGTATTTGTGACATATGAGATGATATAGTATAAGATGGTATGATACCGTGTATGATTATATGATAACACCGAGTCCCACAGTGGGTCGGGTACGGTATGGGAGGATGATATACATGCTCTTATTTTATAGGATACAAGTGTAGTGATGTATTGAATATTATACTTATTTCCTATACCCCTAATTCTATTGTAATCTCACTTATACTGTGTTATGCTTTATATACTCAGTATATATATCATACTGACCCTCTTTCTTCGGAGGGCTGCATTTCATGCCTGCAGGTACAGATGTTCATTTTGGAGAATCCACGAGTGTAGGATTTCCACTCAGCTATGTTGGAAGTGCTCCACTATTCTGGAGCCTAAATTTTAACACTGGTTATTTGATATATATGTTT
Source organism: Solanum dulcamara (assembly GCF_947179165.1). NCBI lineage: Eukaryota > Viridiplantae > Streptophyta > Magnoliopsida > Solanales > Solanaceae > Solanum > Solanum dulcamara. The sequence continues at coordinate 47,374,644 of NC_077245.1, read as the reverse complement.
GTTTATTTAGGGGTACGGCGGGGGCCCTGTCCGGCCATATGATACGATTAATATTCTTAGAGGTCTGTAGACACGTGTATGTGAGTTGTTGATGAGTCTACTTCAGCTATGCATGTATGTCGTATTATAAATGTTATTATGTTATGGTAGCCTTGTCGGCTTGCGTGCCCTTTCATGTTATGATACAGGTGAAAGAGGCTATAGGTATATAAAAAAGTTTTTGACCAATTGGGGTTTTTGTGTGCAGTATCACCTTATGCAGAGTTTAATTTGACTATATTTGATGATTATGTGTACGGGGGTCTAGGTCGGACCCCAGTCGCGATCTACGGGGTTGGGTCGTGATACATGTTATAGCTCACATGGTCTTAATGTCAGTTATAGACATCTTTCCACAAATAAATAATTTAAATAATATTTACTTGATTACTCATGCATGTACTTATCAATGTACTTAACTTCATAATTGTCTTACTATTTTCCATTATATTGCATGCCTTCATACTTAGTAAAGTACTAACGTATACTGTTTTACCTACATGATATCACCAAGTAGGGACAGACGTTCCTCCTTGTTCTCCTCCACGTGGCTAGTGGGGATCATTTGAAGGCTAGTGAGTTTCTATGTTTTTGGAATAATATTCCTTTCCTTTCTAGCTTATATTATGTTGAGATATTTAGATATCGATCATGGTATTTCATTTCTATTTTGATTGAGGGTGAGTTAGGGACATGTCTTAGCCCCTGCCAAGTCTATGACTAGAGGTATTATTGGACAAATATAAGACAAATCTTGACTATTGATATTTGCTATGGTGATTTCCCATAGTCCCTTTTTCCCCTTATTTTTGCTTGTTTATTTATTATTATTACTTATGAAAGGCTAAATGAATGCTAAGAGGCATGTTTTAGGTACCTTAAAGTTCCTCATTCATCATGTCACATCTAGGACCTAGGATTAGGTCATGACAAACTTGGTATCAGAGCCTGAGGTTTTGAATGGTCCTTGGATTCCAACATACCGCATCGAATAGGGTCTTATTTATGGTTGTGAAGTGCGCCACAATTATAAATAGGAGGCTATAAGGCATTTAGGAAACCTTCCCTTCTTTTATGATTCATATCGTGCCTTAGAGTTATTCTAAGACTTCCTTTATCTAATGAATCATTTAGTGTTCTCTAGATAATGCCTTGAGAAAGAATACCTCTACCAAGAGAAATGGATTATAATAAGGCCCCTGTTCATTTGGTTCCCGAGGCTCCACATGAGGAAGGAGTTACACATGTAGAGTTCTGGAATATCATCACTTTGTTGGCCTAAGTCGTAGCCAACCAAGCTAATTAAGGCATTGCTCCTCCTCCACCTCAAGAGCCTACCCCTCTACTAGGATTAGGGACTTCAAGAGGATGAATCCACTCGAGTTTGATGGTTTCAAGGTAGATGAGGACCCAGTGGAGTTTATGAGGAAATTTATCGAATTGTGGAAATTATGGGAGTACCTCCAAATGAAAAGGAATAGATAGTAACCTATTAACTCAAGGGTATAGAAAGTAGTTGGTATGAACAATGGGTAGTTGACAGGGGTGAAGGTATGGAACCCATAGGGTGGGAAGAGTTCAAGGGATCCTTCTTGGATTGCTTCTTTACTTTGGAGCTAAGGGAGGCAAAGATTGAAGAGTTCATCAATATTTGCCAAGGGAGCATAAGTTTGAGGGAGTATGCCCTCAAATTCACCAAATTGTCTAAGTATGTTCTTTTTCATGGTCTCCAACCCAAGGGAAAGAATGAGAAAATACTTCTTTAGTGTCTCTAGTTTGGTGTCTAGAGAATGCAAGACGGCCATGTTGGTCAAGGATATAGACATCTCCTGACTTATGACATATACGGAACAAATTGAGGATGATAAATTAAGGGAGAGGTCAAGAGGGTTTAACAAGGCTAGAGTTGATGGTGGAGAGTTCACTCACCAAAAGTCCAGTTATAGTCATAGTGGAAAGGGGTAAGGTGGGCATAGATTCATGGGGCAAGGTCTCATCAATACTTCTTCTCCAAGGTTAAACAATAAAAAAGGTTCCAATCCTATGATTATAAGGGAGAATGTGGATGCTAAAGCTTTCCCCACTCACAAGAAATATGGAAAGACTCACAAAAAGGAATGCTTTGCCGGCTCCAATGCATGCTTCAAGTTTGGTAAACTGGGTCACCAAGCTAGAGATTGTAGAACTGATAGTCCTTAAGAAAAAAATTCTCATAGTGGACAAGCTCAAGGGAGTGGCCAATGCACCAACCAATTTTATGCTTTACATGGGAGACAAGAAGTTGACAAAGCACCCAATGTCATCATCAATATGTTAAGGGTTTTTGATTTTGATGTGTATGCATTGTTAGATCCGAGTGTCAATTTGTCATTTGTTAATCCCTTTCTTGCTAATAGGTTTGATGTGTTACCCAAAATGTTATTGGAACCCTATTTGGTGCCTACCCCCATTTGTGAGTCAGTTGTTTCTAGAAAAATCTATAAGGGTTGTCCCGTGTATATTTTGTACAAAGTTGTTCCTTGTGATCTCATTGAGATTGACATGGTAGATTTTGATGTTATTCTTGGGATGGATTGGTTGCATGAGTCATATCCTTCTATAGATTGTAGAACTCGTAGAGTCAATTTTCAATTCCCAAGTGAGCCTATTCTTGAATGGAACATTCATGATTCGGTAGTAAAGGGTAGGTTCATGTCTTGTCTTAAGGCTCAGAAATTGATTTTTAAGGGTTGAATTTATCATATTGTGAAGGTTAGGGATGCCAACTTTGAAAGTCTTTTTTTGAGTCAGTTCGCATGGTTAATGATTTTTTAAGGTCTTTCTCGATGACCTCCCAAGTGTTCCTCCCGAAAGGAAAGTTGATTTTGGTATCAATCTCCCCTCCGATACCCAAGTTATATCTATTCCTCCCTACCTAATGGACATGGTGTAATTAAAGTAGTTAAAGGAACAATTAAAGGACTTGTTGGAAAAGAGTTTTATAAGTCCAAGTATTTCACCATGAGGTGCTCGCGCGTTATTTGTGAGAAAGAAAGATGGGTCACTTCAGATGTGCATAGACTACTGTCAATTGAATAAAGTGACCATTAAAAACAAAAACCCAATCCCTAGGATAGATGATTTGTTTTACCAATTGCAAGGGGCAAGTCATTTTTCAAAGATTGATCTCCGTTTCAACTATCATCAATTAAGAGTAAAGGAGCGTGATATTCCTAAAACAGCACTTTGAACAAGGTATGGCCACTTTGAGCATTTGGTGATGTCATATAGATTGACAAATGCACCGATGGTATTTTATGGATCTAATGAATAGGGTGTACAAGACCTACCTTTATATTAGTCTTCATTGACGATATCTTGATTTACTCTCAGGGTGAGGAAGAACATAAGGATCATTTGAGAATTATGCTTCAAACCTTGAGGGATAGGCAATTGTTTGCCAAGTTTAGCAAGTGCAAATTTTGGTTGAACGAAATAGCTTTCCTTGGTCACATAGTATCTAGAGAGGGAATCAAGGTTGATCCTAAGATGATGGAGGCGGTAAGGAATTAAACTAGACCATTTTCTCCTTCGGATATTAGGAGCTTTTTGGGTCTAGCCATGAACATGTAGATGTATTTACGAATCACCAAATCTTCAATAGGTATTCACCCAAAAGGACCTCAAACTAAGGCAAAGGATATGTCTTGAACTTCTTAAAGATTATGACATGAGTGTGCATTATCACCCGGGTATGGCCAATGTTGTTGTTGATGGGCTTAGTAGGGTGTGTATGGGGAGAGTGTCTCATGTTGATGAAGGAAAGAGGGATTTGGTAAGGGATGTTCACCGGTTGGCTAGATTGGGAGTGAAGTTAAGTGATTCCAATGATAGTGGCATGCTAGTGCAACATGGGTCTGAATTATCTTTGGTAGTGGATGTTAGGTCAAAACAAGACCGTGATCCATCATTGGTGGAGTTGAATAAATTGGAGAGAGAGAAGAAAGTAGAAGTATTTTCACAAGGAGAAATGGGGTACTTTATTACCAAGGCCGATTATGTGTTTAGGATGTGGATAGACTAAGGGTTTGATCTTGAAGGAGGCTTATAATTCTTTATATTCTATTCATCTTAGTTCGACCAAAATGTACTGAGATTTAAAGCACATATATTAGTGGTGTGGAATGAAAAGGAAAATATCAACATTCATGGCCGAGTGTCCAAATTTTCAACAAGTCAAGGCCGAACACCAAAGGCCAAGTGGCCTAGTACAAGACATCAAAACCCTACATGGAAGGTTGAAGATGTGAACATGGACCTTGTAGTAGGATTGCCTCGTACTTGAAAACATTATGACTCGATTTGGGTGGTTATTAATAGGATGATGAAGTCGGCTCACTTTTTACCTATCAAGACTTCTTATAGGGCCGAGAATTATGCTAACTTATTCAAGAATTGGTAAGGTTGCATGGTGTGTTGTTGTCAATTATTTTGGATCGTGGTACCCAATTCACTTTTTATTTTTGGAAATCATTACAAAAGTAACTTGACTCTAAGGTGAAAATAAGTACCGCATTCCATTCTCAAACTGACGGGCAAGCTAAATGAATAATTCAAACACTAGAGGATACGTTAATGGCTTGTGTGTTGGAGTTCAAAGAGATTTGGGATGACCATCTACCACTTATTGAGTTCTCTTACAACAATAGCTACCACTCAAGAATAGAGATGGCACCATTTGAGGCTTTGTATGGGAGACGATGTAGGTCTTCGTTAGGTTGTTTCAAAGTGGGTGATATGACTTTATTAGGTCCCGACTAGGTACTTGAAGCATTGGAGAAGGTGAGGGTCATTAGATAAAGGTTGAAGATGGCTCAAAGTCGCCAAAAGTCCTATTCTGATACTAGGAGAAAGGATCTTGAGTTTAGTGTCGATGATTGGGTATACTTGAAGGTTTCACCTATGAAGGGTGTAGTTCGGTTTGGCAAAAAGGGAAAGTTGAGCACTAAGTATGTGGGGCCTGTCACGACCCAACCTCTAGGCCGTGGCTGGGGTCCGACCTGGACCCCCCGTATACATATCTATCAGTCGTGGTCATATTGAATTATAAACATGCAATGCATATAAATCAAGTGTAGTCAAACCAGACTATAATGACATGATACGTACATGAGAACCCCCATGGGTCATAACATTTCGTATATCTGTAGCCTCTTTTATTCATATCATAATATGAAAGGGGTGTCAACACCTAACTGTAGTTAGGGATTATGAGGCATACCTGGAGTTCTGGGAATGGAATTATCCCCATATTCCACATACAGTTCACTTAATTCTAAGACTTTCCAAAAGGAAAGAAAGATAGTTGTACGTACTTATACCAAAACATTCCAAGAGAAAGCTTTACATACCTCATACGAGTTACTCTTTGTCATGTTCGCCTCTTCGTCCTTTGAACCTATTCCACATAGAAGTAATAAGAATATCAACCACTCTGTACTTTCCAGCACCTTCATTTGCACCTTAGTATTCATGGAATGTATTTCCTTGTTCGTTTCCTCGACTAGTCCTTTAATTAGTTAAGGCGTTAACGAAAATTGGGCAGCACCTCCCCTATAACATGCCCTATCTAAATTTCCAATCACACCCCTAATAACTAAATCCAACCAACAACAACAACCTGCAACATATATATAAGCAATTCACACCAACATTACACAATACAAACCCCAAACAACTCACTCAAAACTATCAAAACGTGAATTCTGGACAGCTTACTGTCTTGCATTGTCGCTTCGTTTTGAAGGAGTAATTGAGGGAAACAGGATTTATGTCCTCCATGAAAGTTATAGACATGTGTCCTAGGGTTTCATAAAATTTCGAATCACCCCTACATCAATTCCTTACAAAAAGATATGCCCAAAATACCAACAGAAGTCCGTGTAAGATTTCCAAAACAAAAATCTGGGCAGTACCTCCTCTATACTTCATCACCCTTTTTCGAGAATATAAAAGCAAAAATGGATTTTAAAGGATAAATGAAATTTATATACCTATGAAATACCTTTCCAAACCATATTTAATCATTTGAAACTAAGCTTTACACAAGACGTTATACCAATATTACTAACAACAGTCCCTTCCAAAAACGGGTTTGTTAACCAGTTCCTAACATTTTCTCCTTCAACTTTCTCTTATTTCTTTCCAAGTGTAAACTGAATCCATGGCTCCATAGGCATACTAATACACATGTATACACCTCCACATGGTTGACAAATAATGTAGATAATTAATTCACGGAGGAAAATTAAACTCACCTTAAATTTGGCCAAAGTAGTAGCTAATCCTTTTCTTGCTTCACGTTTCTTCTCTCTTCTCTTTGGTTTCCTTTTTGCTGAAAATAAATGACTCAAGAGTCATTAACATACCTTTATGTGCTGTTTTGGGAGGTGACACATGTCATCCCCATAGAGGGACATGTGTCCACACCTTATTGGGCCAATGTAACCATGCAACTGGTTAGGGGCTGCCACGTGTCCTTGTGGGGCCCACCCCCAAGTAGGTGGGTCCCCTACTTGACCCCAAGCAGGTGGTTCACCTAGTTGCTTGAGGTGCTTCCACGTGTCGCCTTCCTAGGCTGCCGCGTGTCATCTTCTCCTCTTCTCTGTGGGTTTGTAATCTCGTCTTATTTTAAGAACTCGTGTAATCTAGTCTACGTAAACGTGGTATGTCTTTAAGTAACTCAAGTGTATAAGACTTCTAAATTAACTCAGAATATAATATTTGGTCTAGAACAACCTTTGGTTTGGTTCCCTAGGCCTTCAAAATGAGTTTTTGGCCGTTTGCGTATTTAGTGTGTTTTCTTGAATTAGTGTTGACTTTTATCAACATTAGGATGAGACGACCTTCAATAGATGTTTATTCGATTAAATTGAGTCTAGAATGTCTTTTATAAGTGGTTAGCACTTTTGGTTTGCGTCATTTGGACTCAAAATGATGTCTGAGGATCGGTTTGAAGTTGTGAGCCTATGGATCAATATTGCAGTGCAGGCCCTTTTACCACCCTTCATTGCTTAAGCGATCGCCGCTTTTGTGACCAACATGTTGCTTTAGAAAAGTCCATCCCTAAGGCATGGGTAGCTTAAGAGACCATTCCATCTCTTAGCAACAAGCACCCCTATGAGGGGGTCACTTTATTGACCCGGATGTTGCTTTGACGATGACCGCACACGGATTTAATCCATGCTCTTTCTTTATTCTTTAAATAAGAAGACCCACCTTAGGAGAGCTAAAACCAAGGCTTTTCCCTCATTTCTTGATCAATTTAAGTGTCTCAAAGGTAATTCTCTTCCATTTGCATTTCTTAACTTGATCCTATCTTCAATATCGTGTTTTATTTCCATGCTTGACCTCAAATTCTACAAATTCTAGTCTTCAAAGAATGGTATTTGGACCATTTGAGGTCCAAATTGAATCCCATTTTTGCCCAATATTTGGGCATGTTATCCTTACCTTAAGGAGAACATTATGACAATTTTTGTTTTGTAATTCTATAAAATCAATAAGAGGGTTAATTTTTGACCCATTTTTTATCCAAATTTTATTGTAATATGGCTATCATTAGAATCATTTTTACTTTCTTGTTCCATTCTTGATAGTTTGGCAACAATCGAAGGCTCTCCGAAAAGTAAAAATACTTGAGTAAAGGTTTTAGTGAGGTTTCGGCCTTGAGGTAGGTTATGGTTTACCCTTTTGACACTTGTCTTAGTTTGATTGTCTATATTTGAGTAGTTTGATAGCTCGGTTGGTGTCAAGACTAGGTGAGATGTATGATTGATCCTATGTGAGATTCATTGGCCATTTTGGGTTATTTATCTTAGCGTTTTATCTTTGAACCTTAGTTTAGGTTGATTCTTTATTTAGTTTTCACTTAGATCCTTAGATTGCCCTTAGGTGGTGTGAAACTTAGCTTGTGTATATTTTGTTGATTGATTGAGTTGTGTGGCACTTTTGTGCTATGTTTAAGTTTACTTCTCTATTTTGATTAAACTTTTAGGCCTAAGGCTGTGAGCTTGGACTAGCAAAGTTCCAAGTTAGTACCTTTGAGCCGTGATGGGTGTTTTACCCGGTTATATGCATGAGTTAGATTGTTTTGAAATATAAATTGGATTGTATTAATGCGTAAGCATGTTTATGGTGTATTTTTATCTAATTTCTGAAAGTAAAGATATTTTTGAGCTATTTTGGGCTATATTACACTTTTCTGTGGATTGGAGGAAATGCACCATTTTTAACTTTTATAATGCATATGTTGGTAAGCTTCGGTGGCCCATACACTAAATTATAGGTCCTACCTTTCTGATAAGTTGAGACAGGGTTATGTAATTTTCTCGGGAGGTCCACGGGACAGTCGGTGAGGCAACTCTAGAACTTTTTGCATTCATTCTACATTGGCCACATATGCATTGCACCTGTGTTTGTGTGAGTTACGAATTGAATGGTAGTTGCTATGGTAGCTTGTGTTCTTGATTACATCTGTTGTTACTTTAGAATGCCTTTAGATTTTATTAGACTCTGTTGTCTCTATTATGCTACTTATTTATATATATATGATCTTTCTGAGTTCGGTCGGCCTATGATGCCTACTGAGTACCCCATATTTTGGTATGCATACTACATTTTTGAATCTTTTTTGATCCATCTCCCAGTACGAGCCACCCTTTCTGAGCGTTGGATCTTTCTTTATTGTCACCGACTTGGATCGTGGTGAGCTCCTGGCATCCAGAGACTTGTTGCTATCCCTCTTTTGTACTGACTTATTTTTTTATTTTGCTTAGTTAGTTCTCTAGTATACATAGACTTTCTATACTTAGTATCTCTTGTATAGGTGACACCAGGTCCAGGGATTTGTCCTTGTTTTAGTTTGTCTTCCTGGTCACTTTCGGGCCTCTTTTGTTTATTTTGTATCAAACTATAGGTTTATGATTTGGCTCATTTCTTGCATCCTTTATTATTATCATTATACCTAAATTGTTATTTTCCACAAATTTGTGTCCTTGGGTTTAGAATTGCCTACTTGGAGGGTTGTAGTAGGCGCCATCATGGCCTAATTTTGGGTCATGATAGAGAGGTATCATAGCTTAGGTTCACCACTCTCACCAATATAGGAGAATATGCCTAGTAAAGTTTCATGGATTGGTACAATGACATCTGTATCCCATCTTCGAGGAGCTATCGGGCATTCATACGAATACTTTCCTTGTTTTGTTATTTATCTTACATCCTTGACTTTAGTAACTTCTGAGCTTTTGTTTGTTTCATTTATTCTCAGATGGCTAGGATGAGATCATCTGTTAGTGGGCGAGATCCTCCAGCTCCAGCAGATAGAGCCTCATCTAGGGGTCGAAGTCAAAGTAGGGCATGAGCTGTAGCATCGACTCAAGATCAAGAGAGGGCACCATCTCCAGAGCCTTACATAGAGGTTGAGCATGTCCAGCATTAGCTAGTAGGTAGAGGGTTAGCCCATCCTCCTCCATGACTCATTGACACACTGACTATGGAGGACACCTTAGCGAGGATTCTTAGTTTCATGGAGGGTATTTCCTAGACAAGAGTTATGCCCAGTATATCAGCAGGTCCTTGGAGGCAGGACGGGACTCATACTGCAGCCCAAGTAGGGGAACCAGAGGTTCAGATATTAGGGGCACTGCTTGGTACTATGGCTCATCAGGTAGTAGTTCAATCGATTACTACTTTTGCTCTACCCAGGCTAGTCATGTATTTTGAGGAGTAGAAAATGCTAGGGTGGTTCATCAGATTAGGCCCTCCTAGGTTCTCCATCACAGTGGGTGAGGATGCCCATGAGTTTCTAGTGATATATCAGGAGAGGTTGCATAACCTCAAGTTAATGGAGTCTCACGGGGTGGATTACACTACTTACCAGTTAGACAGGTTAGCAAAGTAGTGGTAGAGGTATTATCTTTAGTGCGGGCTAGCCGGGTCACCTCTGATGACTTGGGCTCAGTTCTCTGAGGCTTTCTTGGAGAAGTATGTACCTAGCTTCTTGAGGGAGCAATTGTGGGACGAGTTTATAGGTTTGACTCAGGGGTCACTGTCAGTTGTAGAGTATAAGACCCAGTTCCATGGGTTGTTTAGAAATGCATCCATGCTTATGTCAACGAAGTATAAGAGAGTGCATTGGTTTGTGATAGGGATCACATACATGCTATGGTTGGATACAGAGAAGACGGTGGTGTCGGTCCAGTCTGTTATATAGATAGTTAATCATACATGCACCATTGTGGGGATCCATCGCGAGGCCTATAGGGGTAGTGATAAGAGGCCCCACTGTCAGGGTGGCTTCAACAGGTCTTAATGCCGTGGTTGAGGGTTTCTGGGCAGAAGTTACCCACTGTAGTTTTAGCCTACTAGGCCAGTTTAGATGGCCCTTCAGTTTATATATGGTGTCACTACTGCAAGTGCTAGTGGTCCTATGGTTCCAGCATCGGTTCAGACTCCTTAAGGTGCACACTCAGGGTATTCAGGCTGTGGTGTCCAGTCAGGTTCAGTTGAGTCATCTCAGTAGGTCAGTTCCGATAGAGGTTGTTATGAGTATGGCGAGTTTGGCCACTTTGCTAAAGAGTTTCATAGGGGTCGACCTTTCAGACAATAAGGCCAGTAGGGTCATTAGGGTCATCAAGTTTAGGTCTCTAGGGTCCGATTCAGTCTACCAAAGATGGTGCTCAAGGCAGTATGGGTGGTCCCTAGGATGCTCGAGGTGGTCCTCAGTTAGGCAAGTCGGGTGACCATGATGGACGTCACATGTATGCTTTTTCAGGAAGGCCAGAAGCAGAGGCTTTGGATACCATTATCACATATCTGAAATGTATCTCACATCATCCTACGTATGCTTTATTTTATTGGGGTGTACCTATTCATATATGTCTATCTATTATGCTACACTTCTGGATGTGTTGTATGACCTCTTAAGCTACTCTCCTAGGTGATTCTTTAGTAGTGGATCAAGTGTATCAATCATGTGTGGTGTCTATTTTGGGGTATGATACTAAGGAAGACTTGATTATACTGAATATGGTGTACTTAGACTTGATTCTAGGTATGGATTGGTTATCTCCTCATCATGCGGTATTGAATTACTTTGCCAAGAATATCACTTTATGCATGCCCAACATTTATTTGATTATATGAACGGTATGGTTAGCGATATGCCTGGGGTGTGATCTCTTTTTTTGAGGACACATAGGATGGTAGGAAAGGGATGTCTTGCTTATCTTGCTTATATTCGTGATACTAGTGCCAGCACTCTTTCACTTAAGTTAGTTCCAATGGTTAGATTACCCTAACGTGTTTCCTACCAATCTACCCAGTCTCCCACCCGATCAAGATATTTATTTTGGCATAGATGTTGATTCGGGTACACAGCCAATTTCTATCCCACCCTATCTAATAGTTCTAGCTGAGTTGAGGGAGCTTAAGGAGCAGTTCCAAGACCTTCTGAGTTAGGGGTTCGTTAGGCCCAGTGTTTCTCCCTAGGGTGCTACCGTCTTGTTCGTGAAGAAGAAAGATGGTACCATGTGTATGTGTATTGACTACAAGCAGCTAAATAAGTTAAACATCACAAATAAGTATTTTATGCTGCAGATTGATGAGTTATTTGGCAAGATTCAGGGTGAAGCGATGTTCTCTAAGATAGACTACATATTGGGTTACCAATAATTGAGAATTTGGGTAGAGAACATCCCTAAGACTTTCTTTAGAACTCGATACAGCCATTATGAGTAATTAGTTTTGTCTTTTGGGCTGACTAATTCCCCAGCAGCATTTATGGAGTTGATGAACCGTGTCTTCAGGCCCTATTTGGATTCTTTCTGATAGTGTTCTTCTATTATATTCTAGTCTACTCTAGGAGTAGGGAGCAGCATGAGCAGCATCTAAAGATTGTACTCCCATCCTTGCAGAATTAGCAGTTGTGTACCAAATTCACTGAGTGTGAATTTTGTCTTGGTTATGTGATATTCTTGAGGCATGTGGTGTCTAAGGATGGGATTATGGTGGATTCGATGAAGATCGCTGCAGTTCATGATTAGGCTAGGCCTACTTCTCCTATTGAGGTTCGCAGTTTCACCAGCTTAGCAGGATACTATATGCAGTTTGTGGAGGGGTTTTCTTCGATAGCAGCATCTTTGACTAGATTGACTCAGAAGAGTGTTCCCTACTAGTGGTCTGATGAGTGTGAGATGAGCTTTCTGAGGCTCAAGGCCTTATTATCTTCATCACCGATTCTGAATCTTCTAATTGAGGGCCATGGGCTTATAGTCTTTTGTGATGCTTTCGGTATTAGCCTGGGATGTGTTGTTAATGCAACAAAGTAGGGTTATTGCTTATACATCTAGGTAGCTGAATCTTTATGAGATAAACTACCTTACTCATGACTTATAGTTGGTTATGGTAGTCTTCACGTTGAAGATTTGGCGGCAATATTTATATGGAGTTCACTGTAAGGTGTTTATTGACCATTGTAGTCTTCAGTATATATTCAGCCAGAATGACCTTAATCTAAGGCCACGATGGAGGTTAGAACTACTAAAAGATTATGACATCTCGATTCTTTATCACTCGGGCAAGGCTAATCTGGTAGCAGATCCCTTGAGTCAGAAAGTAGTAAGTATGGGGAGTTTAGCTTTCTTAGCTGCAGAAGAGTGACCTATGGCTTTGGACATCTAGTTTTTAGCCAACCGATTGGTTAGGTTTGACATTCTAGAGTAGGGCAGGGTACTTGCTTGTTTGGACGATTGATCTTCTTTGATGGAGCAGATTTGGGCATGATAGTTTAAAGATTTGCAGTTGAGGATGATTCGAGATTGGTGCTTAGCAGTGAATCTAGGAAGGCAATTTTAGATCTAGACAGTTTTATGAGGATTGAGGGTCGTATCTGCGTTCCTAGAGTTAGAGACTTGGTTAGACTGATTCTAGAAGAGAATCATTGTTGTAGATATTTCATTCATCCTGGTGCGGCGAAGATGTATCATGATCTGAGTCAGCACTATTGGTGGTGTGGGATAAAGAGAGACATTTCATCTTTTGTCTCTAGGTGCTTCAACTGTCAGCAGGTGAAGTACGAGCATCAGAGGCCAGGTGGTTTGACTCATCAACTACCCATTCCAGAGTAGAGAGCTATGGACTTTATGGTAGGCTTGCCATGTAATTTTTAAGGGTTTGATTCTATTTGGGTCATCGTGGACCGATTGTCTGATTCTGCTCACTTTTTGCCAGTTCAAGCTTCCTATAGTTCAGATAGGTTAACTCAGATATATATCTGGGAGATTGTCCATTTGCATGGTGTGTCGGTGTCTATTATCTCATATCGTGGTATTCAGTTCATTTCACACTTCTAGAGGTCTATTCAGAAAGATTTGGGAACTAGGGTTGAGCTTAGCATAGCCATCCACCCTTAGACTGACGGTCAGTCCGAGATGACCATTCAGGTCTTGGAGAACATGCTTCGGGCCTATGTTATTGATTTTAGAGGGCAGTGGCATCATTTCTTAGTTATGGCGGAGTTCACATATAATAACAACTACCATTACAGCATTCAGATGGCTCCATTCGAGGCATTGTGTGGTAGGAGGTATCTCTTTCCTATGGGCTGGTTTAATGATTTTGAGGTTAGGCCATGGGCACCGACTTGTTGCATGATTCTATGGCTAGTGTTTGTGTGATCCAGGACCTCGTACTTCCTAGAGTAGGTAGAAGAGTTATGTTGACTGGAGGTTGTGGCCTTTGAAGTTTATGATTGTCACGATCCAAGCCTAGGGCCTACTAACGATAAAGTAGTTTTATGCCTTTTCATAGCTTAACCATAGTGCTTAACATCTTAATATAGGTTGAGACCCTATTGGGAAGCATATACATGTTATGTGCAAATAAACGTTAAAGGTAAGTAAATCTAACCTTTCTTTCTTTTGGCATGATCTATATAAAACAAACGGACGACGAATGTATAAATTCCAAAAAAAGCTCTTATTCTTAGATACACTAGGATAGCTAATGATCTTGTTTTCTAGAACTTATATTAATATGTTTTGATACATGTGTATGACTCCAGCCGTCCTATTTTAGTACAATTCATATTTTGGTATAATTCATATTTCAGTATACTTCATATTTGGTATAATTCATAGTGATGATTAAGGGGTACTTGAAATAACGATTGTCTTAATTTTTATTTTGATTAGTCCATTAAGTCTCAGATGATGATCAAATTACACATGGTCTCTAATGATACCCTATTCATGCATATTGTTATTGTATTATCCACTGAGTCCTATGATATGTCGAGTATGTCATCATGTATGGATTCCACTACATTATTCACTAAGTCCCTTACTAGAGGTGGGTATGTGGTCTGATAATAGGATGTTATGATGATATAATGATATGATTATGGCACCGAGTCCCATGATGGGCCGGGTATGGTATACCTGTACACAACTTTATTCACCGAGTCCCATAATGGGCCAGGTACGGCATATGACATTGATATGTATGACTTCATTTATAAAATACAGGTACAGTGATTTCTTGATTATTATACTTGTCTCCTGAATCTCTATTTCATATGTGATCTCTTTTATGGTATTTTATGCTTTATATACTCAGTACATATTTCTTACTAACCCTCTGTTACACCCCGTACTTTTGTACCTTGGAATGCGTTCTTAAGTCTCTTGATAGGCTCTTAAGTTTCATGGAAGGATCGTAAGCCTCTTAAGTTTGTTAAGGTGTCCTAAAGTTTCTTAAAGCTTCTAAAAGCTTCTTAGGACTTATTAAAAACTCTTAAGCTTCTTAAGAGTTGCCATGTGAGCCGGATAATCTATAACGCTATGAAACAACTCTAAGGAAAGGAGAATGTGATACCCCATAGTAGAGAAGATTGGAAATAGAGTTATAAGAATCCAGAAGAAGTTGGAGACCGAATAATGAGTCGTAGGACACGGCTTATTTATGTAAGCTACCTACTTGGAAATCTTACATACTTCAGCTACTGCAGTACATACCAAGCTTACGTAGCAAGGATTACATAGGTTCATAAAGTAAGATGAGATTACGAACCCACAAGAGATAGAAGAGAGTGCCACATGGCAACATGAGAGAGTACCACATGGAAGCATGAGAGAGTTCCACATGGCAGAAGCTGGATCAAGGGTGGTGCCCCCCCCCCCACATGCCACGTGGCAGCCTGTGATTGGAGGAAAGAGGTGTGTTGGCCCAATGAGGGCTTGACACGTGTCACTACTTAGGGCTTGACATGTGTCACCACTTAGGGCTTGACATGTGTCACCACTTAGGGTTTGACACATGTCACCCCCTTAGGTGGCCTATATATATATGTCTTATGAATTATTAAATATCCATACTTATCTAGAAAATTCAAGAACAAGAAAGAAGAGAAGAGAAGAAACTAGATAGGGAGAGAGCCACAGTTTTGAAAGGAAACAAAAGGTGAGTTCTTCGATTTCTCTTCGTGAATTAATTATCTAGGGAGTACCACGATGTTATGAAGGTGTTAGTAATGAAAATTTATGGTTTGGAGCATCCCAAAACGTTAGCAAACAGACACAAAGTTTTAGGCGCGCTAAAGGACTTACGAGGCAAGTTTCGATGAGTTTGACGAGTTTCGGGCAAGGTAAGGGATTCCCTTTCAAATTGGAGTTTATGATGTTTTTATGAGGTATATTACATGTCTTAAATAAGGTTTTAAGTGGAAAAATTTCATATGGATGCTTGACGTTAGAAACAAACTAAATTGAAGTGGTTGTAGCTAAATCGAAGTCGAGTAGTGGGTTGTCGTTGTGGTGCTGTGGGTGAAGCTGGTTGGGTTACGTGTTGCAGGGATTTATATTTTAAAAAGGGTGTGGGTTCTGCTTGTTTCATCCACAAGACCCTCCATTTGGTATGGTTAAAGATTTTGTGAAATAAAGATTAAAAACTTTATTTTCGTATCGTAGTTTTGAGCTAGTTGTTTGGAGTTGTATTGTGTAATGTTGAGATGGTTTACTTGTATATATGCTGCTGGTTTTTGTTGTTGGTATGGTAGTTGACACTGTGGCAGAGTTGAAATCTCAGGAATGTTGAAGTTACAGGGGAAATGCTACCCGATTTTTGGTAGCATCGGAACTAGTAACAAACTAGTCTAGGGTAATGGATAAGGAAATGACTCCTATTAGTACTTGGTTGTAGAGTGGGATATTGGAAAGTGAAATGCTATTAATCTTAGTATTACTTTCATGTCAAATAGGTTAAGTAGGTATCAAGCCAAGCCGGATTTCAATTAATCCCAAAAAAGGTATGTGAAGCTTTCTCTTGGCATGTCTTTGGCATAAGTATGTGAAGCTATCCTTCTTTTCTTTTGGCATGTCTTAGACTTAAGTGATTGATATACGAAATGCGGGGATAATTCCATTCATAGAACCCCAAGTATGACTCATAAGTCTTATTTACTTCTCGATGGTAGAATTCCTATACTAATTGAGTTATTGCCTCTCAAGGCTTCTATATGATGGAGAGTAGTAAGTATGTGAAGTTATCTCCTTTATCTTGGCATGTTTTGGCATATTTATGTAGATCTACCTTTCTTTCCTCTTGATATGTCTTTGATATAAGTGTGGTGCTATGACGGTAATGTAATGCAATAATAAGGTTATGATATCGAGCCCATGACGGGCCGGGTACGATATATATAAATGATGACTCCTTGAAGAAAAGTAGAGACTAGGTAAAGCTTATTCTTTCTCTTTCTTTGGCATGTCCTAATTGTAAGTAAAATATGATACGAGCTCTGGGGTAACTCTACTTTTAAGTCCTAAATATACTCTATATCTCTCATTCACTTCTGAATGTGAAACTCTTGTAGTAAGTTGAACTACTTTTCTTGAACTCCATAGGTTGAGAAGTACTGGATGCACAAGCTCCTAGTCCTAAGGACTATGTGACGATGGGTATCCCTGATTCTATGAATTTTTAGTATTACTTTAGTACATGTCTAGGGTCCCCGAGGTCCTAAGTGATATAGGCCTCAATGGCATTTAGAAGGCACTCGAGATGGCTACACTACTATTCTAGTCCTCGGACGATAGCTTAATCGTCATACATTGTTGAGTCTCTGATAATGATTTAGATTGTATATGGTTACTCACTACTTTATTCATGTATACTGTAATACATATTTCACTGAGTCCCGAGATGGCTATAGTAAAATTATTATTATATGGTATATGGATCATGCTGATCATTCCTCGGCATTATTATATGATATGCAGATTAGGTCATATGTTCCTCGGCATGTACTTACTATATACATAGATTGGGATGTATGTTCCATAGCGCTAATAATATATATGTGCTTGTGATGAAAAAATGATGTAGATGGTACACCGAGTCCCCTAACGGGCTGAGCACAGTACGTGATGGTAATATGTATGACTTTCTTTTATACGATGCAAGTACGGTAAATGGTTAAATGTTATACTTATCCCCTGCATCCCTACGCCAACTGTAATTTCCCTATGATGTCTATGCTTTACATACTCAGTACATATATCGTATTGACCCCCATTTCTCGGGGGGCTGCATTCATGCCTACAGGTACAGATACATACCTTGGGGATCCATCAGTATAGGAGTTCCACTCAGCAGTTCAGAAGAGTTCCATTATGCCAGAGCCTGGTTTTGGTATTAACCCTTGATGTATATATTTATTTATTCACGGGTACAGCGGGGGCCCTATCCATCCTTATATTACTGTTCTTACTCTTAGAGGTATGTGGACATGTATGTGGATTATGTATGGGTAGTATATGCATGTATGTACCATGGTGCCTATGATAAGCCTCGCTGGCTTATAGGTTATCCTGCCTGTTGATGTGCAATAACTTAAATAGGGACAGATTTACTTATAGATAGCAGGGATATACGTGAGTGCCTAGTTCGGGCACCCGTCACGGCCTACGAGTTTGGGTCGTAACACCCTCTCTCTTTGAGGGGCTGCATTTTATGCCCGCAGGTATAGATACTTATTTTAGGGATCCGCTGACTTAGGATTTCCACTTAGATTTTTTAGAGTGCTCCATTATTTTAGAGACTAGACTTTTGGTACTGATCTCTTGATGTATATATTTATTTATCCAGGGGTACGGCGGGGCCCTGTCCCACGATATGCTACTGTTAATACTCTTAAAGATCTGTAAACATGTGTGGTTTGTATATAGATGTTATCCAACTGTGCTAGTATGATTTATGTTTGGAGCATTCCTATAAGTAGTGGCAGCCTTGTCGGCTTACATATATATATATAGTTGGGATGTTCCCACGTATTATGACAGCCTTGTCGGCTTACGTACTATGTTATCTTTTGATGATTGTGACTCCTTAGGAGACAGGTGGTTTGGGTATATATATATATGTGTGTGTGTGTGATATTTTTTAGATTACTTTCCATCCATATAAGTTCCATGTCACATTTAGTTATTGATTGATTATAGCTAACAGTTGTATATACGCATGTCTATCTCAGGCACTAGTCATGGCCCACGGAGTCGGGTGTAACATCCCTCAAAAATTCCCACAAAATACCTTAAGAATACCTTAGAAATAGGCCTCTCATGTAACACATTATCCTTAATATTTTTGGAAAATCCGAGTTTGGAATATTAATCAGGGGGTCAAAACCTGTGGGAAATGATCTCAGTGGAATTTTAGGACCCATAGAACGGGAGAAGGATTTTCAAAGAAACCACAAAATAGTGTTGTCTGCAACAGCCCTGCATCGCGGACCTAGAAAGAAGTTCCAGCCAAGTTGATCGCGATGGAGAGAGTGGATGAAGGTCCTGTCGAATGGGAAGTTTTCAAACTTGCTTTCCTTGATCACTTTTTCCCTCTTGAGTTAAGGGAGGCTAAAGTGTTGGAGTTCATAAATCTTCGACAAGGCAATATGGGGATGAGGGACTATGCCCTCAAGTTTACTATGCTATCCAAGTGTGCTCCTTTAATGGTTGCCGATCCACGTGCCCAAATGAGTAAATTCATATCGGGGGTGTCTGACTTTGTTTCTAAGGAATGTCGCATCGCTATGCTTGTTAAGGAGATGGACATATCTCGGCTTATGACTTTTGCTAAACAAATTAAAGGAGAAAAGCTCAAAAAAATAAGGATGGGGGATTCTAAGAGGACCCACTCTGAAGGTAGGTTCTCTAATGTTAGGACCATTGCTAGCAATAGACTCTCTCATCAAGGCCAAAGCTCAGGGAAGAAATTGGCTAAGTATAGGGTGACATACCCTAAACCTTAAGGTGAAGGAGGTGTAAATGCTAGTAACCCTTCTCTTCCAAAATGTGCAAAGTGTGGAAGGAATTATGGAGGAAAGTGCTTGATAGGAATGGGTGCTTGATATGGATATGGAAATATGGTCCATAAGCAATACGAGTGCCCTTTTATTGCCAACAAGAGTAGAAAAGGTCATCCTACAAGAGTCCAAGTGCAACAAGGCACCCAAGCTCAACCTTAAGGGTGGCCAACGCAATAATCAATTTTATGCTCTTCATGCTAGGAAAGAGGTTGATGAGTCACCCAATGTGTTCATGGGTATGTTACAAGTATTTAACTTTGATGTTTATGCATTGCTTGATCTGGTTGCCAACTTGTCTTTTGTTACTCCTTACATTGCTATGAGATTTGACATATTCCCCAAAGTGTTAATAGAACCTTTCTCGGTCTATACTCCCATTGGTGATTCAATATTTGCCAAGAGAGCTTATAGAAATTATCTCGATGGGTCTTGCACAAAGTTATTCCATGTGATCTTGTTGAACTTGATATGACTGATTTTGACATCATTTTTGGTATGGATTGGTTACATGCCGCTTATACATCTATATATTATAGAACTCGTGTGGTTAAGTTTCACTTCCCTAATGAGCCTATTCTTGAATACAAGGGTAATGATTCAGTGGTTAAGGATCGATTCATCTCATGTATTAAGACTCGGAAAATGATTTCCTAAGGGTGCATTTATCATATCATATGATTTAGGGATATTTATTCCAAAAATCCTACTCTTGAGTCGATCTCTATAGTTAATGAGTTCTCCGACGTGTTTCCTGATGATTTGCTCAGTATTCCCCCCAAAAGGGAGATTGACTTTGTCATAAATCTCCTTCCCGATACCCAACCTATCTCTATTCCTCCTTATCATATGGCTCCAGCAAAATTTAAAGAGTTGAAAGAACAATTGAAGGATTTATTGGATAAGGGTTTTATAAGACCAAGTATTTTACCTTAGGGTGCTCCTGTGTTGTTTGTTAGGAAGAAAGATGGGTCACTCCGAATGTGTATAGACTACTGGCAATTGAATAAGGTCACCATAAAGAACAAATATCCAATCTCAAGGATAGATGATTTGTTTGATCAATTATAAGGAGCAAGCTATTTTTCTAAGATTGACCGTCGTTCTGGTTATCATCAATTGAGGGTCAAGGAGTGTGATATTCCCAAGACGGACTTTCGAACTAGGTATAGTCATTTTGAATTTGTAATAATGTCTTTTGGGCTGACAAATGCTCCCTCTATATTCATACATTTGATGAATCGCATTTTCAAGCCAAATTTGGATATATTTGTAGTGGTGTTTATTGATGATATCTTGATTTACTCTCAAAATAAGAAAGATCATATGGGTCACTTGAGGATTCTGTTGCAAACATTGAGGGAAAAGAAACTATTCACTAAATTTAGTAAGTACAAATTTTGGCTAAGGGAGGTTGCATTTCTTGGCCATGTGGTGTCCGGTGATGGGATTAAAGTAGATCCAAAGAAAATAGACGCGGTTAAAAATTAGCCTAGACCATTATCTCCTTCGGACATTAGAAGATTTTTGGGCTTATTCGGATACTACAGAAGGTTTGTTGAAGGGTTCTCATCTATTACTTCGCCTTTAACTAAGTTGATACAAAAAAAGGCAAAATTTCAATGGTCGAAAGAATGTGAGAAAAATTTCCAAAGATTAAAAGATCGTCTTATGTCAGCCCCTATTTTGACATTGCCTGAAGGTTCAGGTGGGTTTGTTGTTTATTATGATGCTTCACATGTTGGTTTGGGTTGTGTCTTGATGCAACACGGTAAGGTTATAGCCTATGCCTCTAGGCAACTTAAAGTACATGAAAGAAACTATCCAACCCATGATCTTGAACTTGCGGCGGTTGTGTTTGCATTGAAAATTTGGAGACATTATCTTTATGGAGTGCATGTTGATGTGTTTACCGACCACATAAGCTTGCAATATGTGTTTAGTTAAAAATATTTAAACCTTAAGCAAAGGAGGTGGCTTGAACTCCTAAAAGATTATGACATAAGCGTATTCTACCATCCGGGTAAGGCAAATATTGTAGCCGATGCTCTTAGTCAGTTGCTTCTGGGTAGTATTGCACATGTTGAGGAAGGTAAAAGGGAATTGTTTAAAGAGGTTCATATATTGGCACATTTAAGTGTGTGTTTGGTTGATTCCAATGATGTAGGCATTCTTATACATAATGTTTTGTAATTGTCTCTTGAGGTAGAAGTCAAGGCCAAGAAAGAAAATGATCCAATTTTGGTCGAATTGAGAAGTTGGTTGTCGAACAGTCCGTTGAGGCTTTCTCCCTAGGAGAAGATGGGATACTATGTTACAAAGGCCGGTTGTGTGTTACAAATATTCATGGAATAAGAGAGTTGATATTGAATGAGGCTCATAGTTCTCGATATTCAATTCATCCGGGATCCACCAAGATGTATCATGACTTGAGCGAAGTGTATTGGTGGAATGGCATGAAGAAGAATATAGCGGAATTCATGGCTAAGTTTCCTAATTGCCAACAAGTGAAAGTTGAGCATCAAAGGCCGGGAGGCCTAACTCAAGAAATCAAAATTCCTACATGGAAGTGGGAATATGTGAATATGGACTTAGTCACGGGTTTTCCTCGTACTAGAAGACAACATGATTCTATTTGGGTCATTGTGGACCGAATGACCAAATTGGCGTATTTTCTACCGGTCAAAACTTCTTATGGTGCTGAAGACTATGCTAAGTTGTACATTTGTGAACTTGTGAAAATTCATGGTGTTCCTTTGTCGATTATATCGGATAGAGGTACTCAATTTAGTTCACATTTTTGGAAGTCATTTCAGAAAGGTCTTAGCACTAAAGTCAAGCTAAGTACCGCTTTTCATCCTCAAATCGATGGGCAAACCGAGAGAACAATTCAAACCTTGGAGGATATGTTAAGGGCATGTGTAATTGACCTTAGAGGAAGTTGGTATGACCATTTTCCATTGATTGAGTTCGCTTATAATAATAGTTATCACTCTAGCATCCAAATGGTTCCTTTTGAAGCCTTGTATGGGAGAAGATGTAGGTTTCCGATGGGGTGGTTTGAAGTTGGTGAGATGGCATTGATTGGTCCAGATTTGGTAATTGATTTAATGGAGAAAGTAAGGCTCATAAGAGAAAGATTGAAAAATGGCTCAAAGTCGTCAAAAGTCCTATTCGAACACTAGGAGGAGAGAGCTTGAATTTGATGTGGACGATATGGTGTATTTGAAGATTTCACCTATAAAAGGGGTAATGCAATTTGGTAAGAAAGGGAAGTTGAGCCCTAGATATATAGGACCATATAGGATATTAAAGCGCATTGGCAAGGTAGCATATGAGTTAGACTTTCCACTTGAGTTGGCTTTGGTTCATCCGGTGTTTCATGTGTCAATGTTGAGAAAGTTTGTGGGTGATCCAAATTTAATTGTACCAAGGGAGAACATGAGTATTTAATAGAATTTGACTTATGAGGATGCCCCGATTGAGATTTTAGACTGGCAAGTGAAGAATTTAAGAAATAAAGATGTATCCTTCAAAGTGTTATAGATGAATCAACAAGTAGAGAGTGCTATGTGGGAAGCGGGATCGGAAATGATGAGGCGATATCCTTATCTCCTTCCCTTCACTCAATCCTAAAGGTACTAAGTTGCTCATGATAAAATGGATTAAACTTCTATGCTTCAGTTCCATATGTCATTCATATGCATGCATGATTCATGAAAATGATTTCTCTCAAGGACTAAGTTTTATTTTAAAGAGTGAAGCTTACATGTTCTATGCATTTTTCAAAATGTCCTCATGTCTATGTCAGGTTTCTAAATTCGTTTTCCATGTCTTTCGTGTATTAGTTGAATCTCATTCGAGGATGAATGTTCCCAAGGGGTATATATTATAACATCCCTCAAAACTGCCCACAAAATACCTTAAGAATGCCTTGGAAATAGGTCACTCATGTAACGCATTATCCTTAATCTTTTTGGAAAATCCGAGTTTGGAATATTGATCAGGGGGTCAAAACTTGTGGAAAAATGGTCTCGGTGGATTTTTAGGACCCGTAGAACGGAAGAAGGATTTTTGAAGAAACCACAAAATAGTGTGGTCCGCGACAGGACTGCGTCACAAACCTAGGAAGCAGTTCCAGCCAAGTTGGTCGCGACGGGACCGCATCGCGGACCTGGGAAGGTTTTCCAGCCAAATTTAGTTTTTTTTAGGGCATTTTAGACTTTTCTCAAATTATTAGTTAATGGACCTAGACGTTTTTAGGATCTAATTCAACTCTATAAATTAACCCAAACCTCTAATTCTATTTATTCTTCTACAATTCATCTATCAAATATTTCTTTCTCTACAAAAAGGCTCTCAGGGTTTCCATTGAAGACTTCAAGCAAATTCACTCAATTTCTCCATTAAAATTCTCAAGTTCTTCCAAATTAATTGGTGTTCTCACTCAAGGTATATGGATATTGATTCATGGATCCTTTCATCCATGAAGCCCAATCAATTTCTCAAGATTTTTTATCAAATTAAAGTATGGTATTTTATGGGTTTTGTGAGCTCTATTCCAATTGCATGAATTTTGATTTAAAGCATGATCATGAAACTATTTTGATATAAATTAATGGTTATTGAATTAAATTGAAGAGTCTTTCCATGAATTCTCCTATTTTGATTTCTAGGGTTCATGGTGTAAATTATGAGTAATTTGATTTACACATCTAAAGTTTATTATCTATATGAATTATGTATGGGTTGATATAAAGTTTATGATCATGCATGTTTTCAAGTTAGTTTCATGATTTTCAAGTCAATTGATCATGCATCCATGTCATACCCAAATTTCAAGTACAAGCTATGGTCATGAATTTTCAAAGTATGAATTATGACTATATGTTTACATGATGATCACGAATTATAAGTATGTTTCAAGGTATGAATGTCATGCAAGTTATGAAGTAAGGTGACTTAGGGCCCTTTGAGGTGACCTAAGGCCTGTTGATATGAATTATGCAAAAATAATTTTAATGATGAAAGGACAATTCTCACATTACAAGTATGTTATGAAAATGAGCTACTCTATCATTTCAAGCCTATAATCATGACTATGATATATGATATTATGATCTTATGTTATGTATGTATTCCATGGGATTTGACTTAGCACAGAGTGGATTTGAGGTGGGGGCCCTACCAAAAGCCTTAGTAACAGTCTCATGTCCCATAAACTACGTGGCACAATAGGTTGCCTTTATGTCATAGCTAGTGGATCCACAAATAGCACATATTCATGATTAGGAGTCTACCTTGGCAAAGTAGTCTCCTTCTTCTCGATGTAGGTATCATTAGATTCCATGTTATAGCTCGCATGGTCTTATTGTCGGTTATGGTTCCTATCCCACATATGTATGATCTCTCAAGTCTGTTGTGATTTTGAATTTATGTTTTTAAATGCTTTGGTCAATATGATTTTCTCATGACTTTAGTATTCTAACTTATCATGTATTTTACTTGACCTTTGTATTTCATAATTTATGTTGCATACCACACCCTCATACTTAGTACATTCCAACGTACTAATGCATACTTTTGACTACATTGTCTCATAATGTAGGGGTTGAGGTTAAAGATCCTAATCATCCACGTAACTAGTAGGTATTCCTATCCCAAGGTGTTCTGGTGAGTCCTTATTGACCGGGGACTAGTTTCAAGTTACTTACTATTTTCTTGTCAAAATACTTTTGCTTATGTTGTGTATTGAGAGTGAGCTAAGGACATGTCTTAGCCCCCACCCATAATCATGTTTAGAGGAATATCATTGGACATATGGTTGAGTCTATGTTGTCATAAGACATTTTCATATTTCAATTCATGTTTTAGACTCTCTTATGATGTTTCTGCTTTTATATTCCACCTTATGTATGCTTATGATATGTACAAGAGGCTTGGTTATAGCACTTTAGGGTTTCGATCGTTGTGTTATGACTAGGCCCTAGGTTGGGTCGTGACATCGGGTCGTGACAAAAGTGGTATTAGAGCAGTTCATCCTTGGAGTATCTACAGACCATTTCTAGTTGAGTCTTGTTTATCAGTGTGTTGTGCACCACATCTATAAAATGGAGGCTACAGGACATTTAGTATGTTATCCTTCCTTTTTACTTTAAATCGTGCGATAGAGCTGTATTATCAGGATAATTCCTCTCTAATGGATTATTATGTTTATAGTGATGCCTTCAAGGAAAGCGACAGATGCCCAAAGGGAAAGTCAATAGCAGGAGAGACTAGCCAAATCCCAAGAGTTACTAGTGTCACGATCCATCCCCGTAGGCCGCGAATGAGGTCCAACCGAGACCCCCGTGTATATAACTATCAACTATAACAGCAAATATAAGAATCATACATGGGGACCCTAATGGGTCATACATTTTCACATACACATAGCCTCTTTTATTTGTCTCTTGAGGAGTTACATTACTCAAATTATGAAAGGGAGTGCAAGCCGACAAGGCTTCCATAGCGTAATAACGTTATAACACGCCATATAGGAACAATTGGAGTAGATTACAAACGACCTACATACATATGTCTACAGACCTCTAAGAATAGCAACCATATCATATGGTGGGACAGGGCCCCTGCCATACCCCTAAATAAGGAAATATATACATCAAATACTGAGTACCAAAAACTCGGCTCTGATACAATAGAGCTTCTTCCAAACTGGCTGAGCGGAATCCTAAGCTGGCGGACTCTCAAACCTGTGTTTGTACCTACGGGCATGAAATGCAGCCCCTCCGAAGAAAGGGGGACCAGTACGATATATGTAATGAGTATGTAAGCATAACATAACTGAGATAACAATTGACATAGGGATGCAGGAAATCAAGTATAGCATTTAATAGGGTACTGTATCTGCACCTCACAAAATAAAGTCATGTATACCTTTATCACTGTTATACCTCATACCTTTATGCTTCGTAACGTCTTCTTAAGCTTCTTAAAAGTTGTCATATGACCCAGATTATCTATAACATGATTAAATAAGTCTAAGGAAGGGAGGACGTGACGCCCTGTAAGAGTGAAGGTTGGAAATAGGTCTATAAGGATTTGAAATGATTTGGAGGCCAAAATAACAAGTCGTAGGACTCGACTTACCTACGTAAGCTACCAACTTAGACGACTTACATAACTAAGCCACTTGATTACATGTTGAGCTTATATAGCAAGGATTACATAGGCTCCTAAAGTAAGACGAGATTACGAACTCACGGGAGAGGCAGAAGGAGGCGTAGCACCTACTCGAAAGCAAGCAGGTGATGCACCTACTTTGACTAAGTAGGTGATGCACCTACTTGGACCAAGTTGGTGACACACCTACTTGAGGTGGGTCCCACATCACCACGTGGCAGTATGTGATATGTTGCATGAGGTGACATGGCTGCCTAAGGTTGTGAAATGTGTCAGTCTTAGAGGATGACATGTGTCACCTTCCAAAAGGGGATATATATGCTAAGTGATGACTAATTCATCACATTTTCAGCATCTTTCACTTGGAAAAATTGAAGGAAAACTTGAGAGAACAAGAGAGAGACCTACGGGTTTGCCAAGAAAAATAAAGGTAAGTTCCCTCATTTCTTTCCGTGAATTAATTATTCAAGGTATCCTACAGTGATATGACGGTGTTTAACAACATAAAATTTATCATTAGGGAAAAGAGGAGGTTTTTGTTCTTGTTAACAGACCTATTTTTGAATGATACTGTTGTTAGTAAAATAAGTATAACTCCTTGTGTAAGGCTTCGTTTCAAGTTATTCAAGATGTTTTGGAAAAATATTTCATAGTTATATAACTTTTATTTATCCTATAAAACCCATTTTTTCTTTTCTCTTCTCGAAAAAGGGTGGTGAAGCATGGGGGAGCTGCTGCCCAGATTTCGTTTTAGAAATGCTACAAGGACTGTTGTTGGTATTTTGGGCATATCGTTTTGTACAAAATTTCTATAGAGGTGATTCAAAATTATATGCAACCCTAAGACATATTTCTATAACTTTCATTGAGGACACAAATCCTGTTTCCCTCAATTACCCCTTTGAAACTAAGCGATAATACAAGACAGTAGGCTGTCCAGAATTCACGTTTCAATAATTTTGGCGAGTTTGACGAGTTTAGGTTAAGGTAAGGGTTTTCCTTCCAATTTGGAGTTTATGGTGTGGTTATTAAGTGTATTAGACATTGTGTAAGTGGCTGGAAATAGGTAAATTCCATAAATATGCTTGACGTTCAAAACAAACCAAATTGGAGTTGCTATAGTTAAATTATAGTCGAAGCAAGGTGTTGTGCTTGTGGTGTGTGGATACAGGTGCGTGGTAATGTGTTGCAGGGCCTAAAAGTGTTCTAAAATAGGTGGGGAAGCTTCTGGTTGAAGCCACATGACCCTCCGCTTTGTACAGTTAAAGGTTTTGCGAACTAGAAACTAAAAACCCTATTTTGATATCGTAGCTTTGAGCGAGTCGCTTGGAGTTTGTATTATGTAATGTTGAAGTGAATTTCTTGTATATATGCTGAAGTTTGATGTTGTTTGTTGGATTTATTTCTTAGGGATGTAATTGGAAATTCGGATAGGGCATGTTATAGGGGAGCTGCTGCCCGATTTCCGTTAACTTTCTAGCTAACTAAAGAACTAGTTGAGGAAGCGAGCGAGGAAAGGAGTTCTATGAATACTCATGTATAACTTAAGATGCTGAAAAGTCTAGGTTTGTTGACATTCATATTTCTTTCGTGTTAAATAGGTTTAGAGGACGACGAGGTGAACGCGGTAAACATTAATCCGTAAGAGGTATGTAAAGCTATTCCTTCTTTTGGCATGTTTTGGTATAAGTATGTAAAGCCTATCTGTTCTTTCTTTTGGTCATGTCTTAGATCTAAGTGACAAGTGATATGTGTATGAAGCTTGGGGTAACTCTATTCATGAGCTCTGAACATGATTCATGATTCATAATTCGTGTTCACTGTTGAATATTAAGACTCTTAAAGTAGTTAAGCTTCCATTCCTCAAGTCTTCTATATGTTGAGAAGTAGTGTATGTAAAGTTATTCTTCCTCTCTTTTGGCATGAATTAGATGTAAGTATTTTGTATATGAAGTTTGAAGTTATTCCACTCTTAAAACTCTGAGGGTGAGTTAAGACTCTTGTTCACTTCCTACTGATTAGAACTCCTGTAACAAGTTGAGTCATTACTTTTCAAGACTTCCATGTGATAGGAAGTGGTGCATGTAAATCTTGTCTTTTCCTACTTCTAGAAAGACTATACTAAAGGTGCTATAGGACATGGATTTGGATATAGCCCCATTTATAGATTTTGTATGTAACTCATGACTTGTACCCACTTTTGAATGATAAGGGCCTTGAAGTAGTTGAACTACGACCCTTGAGCCTCCTATAGGTTGAATAGTGTTGGGATGTGTAAGCTCTTATACCTAGGGGCTCTTGAACATGCTTTATGATGATATCTAAGGGATGTTTGATATGTTATAGAGTTTTGTGTGCACGTATATGCATTATGATATATATATGGATCGGGCCGAACGTACCTCGGCATATTTTGCTATGTAAGGATCAGGTCGTACGTTCCATGATAGGTTATGCATTATACGGATCAGGTCGTCATACCTCGGCATTATTATGCATTATACGGATCAGGCCATCGTACCTCGGCATTATCATGTAATATATGGATTGGGCCATCGTACCTCGGCATTATCATGTGACATATGGATCGGGTCGTCATTCCTCGGCATGTGCTTGTTGTATATATGGATTGGGTTGTACGTCCCACAGTGCTAATAATATGTATATGCCTATCATGATAGATGATGTGTTTGTAACACTAAGTCCCCGAGCGGTCCAGATACGGTATGTGATAATGGTATACATGACTTTATTTTGTGAGGTGCACATACAGTACCCTATTAAATACTATACTTGGTTTCCTGTATCCCTTTTTCAGTTGTTATCTCAGTTAGGTATGCTTATATACTCAGTACATGTATCGTACTGACCCTCCTTTCTTTGGGGGGCTACGTTTCATGCCCGCAGGTATAAATGTTTATTTCGGAGATTCGCCAGCTTAGGATTTCTGCTCAACTATGTTGGAAGTGCTCCACTATTTTGGAGCCTAGCTTTTGGGTACTGGTCCTGCGATGTATATATTTGTTTATGCAGGGGTACGGCGGGGGCCCTGTCCCGCCATATGTTATCATTCCTATTCTTAGAGGTCTGTAGACATATGTGTGTGGGTTATTTAGGAGTTTATTTCAGTTATGCCTATGCGATATGTTGTAAAAGCTATTATGTTGTGGCAGCTTTGTCGGGTGGCTTTCCATTTCATAACATGATGCAAATGAAAGAGGCTACACGTGTATGAATATTTTATCACCCACTGGGTTCATGTGTTTGGTTCCTATATCTAGGAGGCTATATGAACATGAAAAAGTTTTAACCCATTGAGGTTTTTATGAGTAGTATCACGTTATACATAATCCAATTTGACTATAGTCAACAGATAGGTACATGGGGGTCCAGGTCAGACCCTAGTTCCCACGGGGTTAGGTCGTAACAATCACGTACCATATCTGGCCCGCTTAGGGACTCAGTGTCACAATTATATCATCTATCATGATAGGCAATGCATATTATTAGCATTGTGGAACATACAGCCCGATCCATATATATAACAGGTTAGTACCGAGGAGCGTTCGGCCCGATCCATACATATAATAGGTTAGTGTCGAGGAATGTACGACCCGATCCCTATACATATAATATGTTAGTGTTGAGGAACGTACGGCCCGATCCCTATACATATAATATGTTAGTGCTGAGAAATGTACGGCCCGATCCCTATATAATATAATAATGCATATACGTGCATGTAAACCTTGGTAATATATTAGACATCTCCCGAATATCATCATAAGATATGTCAAAGAGCCTTTAGGTATAGGAGCTTACACATCCAATCATTATTCAGCATATAGAAGGCTCGAGGAATAAAAGTTTAACCATTTTAAGAATCCTAACCTTAAGGAATGAATACGAGTCACGAGTTATACTCGAAACTAAGGAATGGAATCACCTCTAACTCATATCATATATTGCTTCACTTACCTTAAACTGTTTCAACAGAAGGAAGGGATAGGCTTCACGTGTACTATTTTTCGTCATGTAGAAGACTTACAAGTCCATAACTCAACTATCGCAGGAGTTCTAATATCAAGAAGTGAATAAGATTGATGAACCATACTCGGGGTTAAATGAATGGAATTATTCCCACATTACATACACAATCCACTTAAGACTAAGACATGCCAAAAGAAAAGAAAGATAGACTTTACGTACTCCTCACTTCCTAACGTATGAAAGGCTTGAAAAGCCCTAGTTAAATTACTGTAAGAGTGCTTTCATTAAGAAGTAAATAAGGGTCGTGAATTACGCTTGGCATTTATGAGTATATTTACTCTCAAGCTCATATCATTCGATACTTAACTTGAAGACATGCCCAAAAGAAGAGAAAGATAAGCTTTACATACTTATGCCAAAAACATTCCAAGAGAAAGCTTCACATACCTCTTATGGGTTACTCTTTGTCACGTTCTCCTCATCGTTCCTTGAACCTAATCAAAATGGAAGAAATATGAGTATCAACCACCCTTTACTTTCCATCACCTTAAGATGCATAGGAGTATTCATAGAACTCATTTCCTTGCTCGTCTTCTCGACTAGTTCTTTAATTAGTTAAGAAGTTAAAGAAAATCGGGCAGCACCTCCCCTATAACATGCCCTATCCGAATTTCCAATTAAATCCCTAATCACTAAACCCAACCAACAACAAAAACCTGCAGCTCATATACAAATAAAATATGGCAACATTACATAACATAAACTCCAAACACTTTGCTGAAAATTACGATACCAAAATAGGGTTTCTAGTCTTTATTTCGCAAAACCTTTAACCGTGAAAAGCGGAGGGTCGTTTGGATGAAACCAGAAGTTCCCACGCCTATTTTAGAATACTTTTAGGCCCTTCAATACACCACCACACACTTTCAGCAACACCCCACACGCACAACACCTCATTTCGACTACTATTTAGCTATAACGACTTCAATTTTAGATTATTTCCAACGTCCAGCAGATTTATGGAATTTTCATATTTCCAGACACCTACACAACATGTAATACACTTCATAAAATTCCATAACTTCAAATTAAAGGGAAAGACCTTACCTTACCCGAAATTGCCCAAAGCTTGCCAAAATTCACCTCGAGAGTTCTCTAGTTGCGGTTGAAATGTCGTGGCTGTTTTCTATCCATTTGGGGCTGATCCAAACCATAAATTTACATATTTAACACCCACATAACATTTCCAAATCCTTACCAAAATGTGGAAGAATAGAACCAAGCCATACCTTGCTAAAACTTAATAAAACTTGTCTCGGAAGTTCTCTTAATATGCTGAAACTTAGCGGACTGTTTGTATCTCTTCCTTTCTGCCCCAAAATAAAATTTTATGTTATTAAACACCTCTATATCACTATAGGATACCTTAAATAATTAATTAACGGAATGAAATAGGGAACCTTACCTTTTTCTCTCTTGGTCGTCGCTCCTTTCTCTCTAGGTTTAGGGTTCCCTTTTCTTTGTTCTTGGCTGAAGTATTTTTGGATATGGAATGAATTTAAGAGTCATAAAACATGTATATATGGGCTTCCTTGGAGGTGACATATGGAATCCCCCTATGGGTGACATGTGGCAGCCCTAGGGTTCTACCTCAGCCCATGCGGCCATTCATACGCTGCCACGTGGCAGTGGGGTCCACCCCCAACAGGCAGGTGAGTCACCTCCTTGCTTGAGCTGCTTCCACATGTCACTTCCTCCTACTGCCACATGGCACTCTCTTCTTGCTATCATGTGTCATCCTCTTCTCTCCCTTGTGGGTTCATAATCTTGTCTTACCTTAAGAACCCGTGTAATCCCAGCTACGCAAGCTTAGTAAATACTCAAGTAGCTCAAGTATGTAAAACTTCTAAGTTAATAGCTTACGTAGGTGAGTCGAGTCCTACGACTCATTACTTGGCCTCCAACTCCTTCCGACTTCTCAAGACCCTATTTCCAACATTCCCTACTATGAGGTATCACATTCTCCCTTCCTTAGTGTTATTTGATAGCGTTGTAGATTATCCGGCTCACATGATAATTTTTAAGAAGCTTAAGAGATATTCCGGGCTCCATGCAACATCCTTCCCCCCTTTAGAACACTCGTCCTCGAATGTTAATTAACCTTATGAGGTCTTACCAGGACTTTGGGAATTCTCTATACCAGTTGTCATCCATAGACCTCCTACTCGTCAACACCAATGATTTAGGAGTTTAGATTTCTTGTAGACGTAGGGAACCCATACGGATATTTCTTCTCTATCTTTGTCTCATCACATGCTTTGATGGGAGCCACGTCCTTAGTTTGCAACCTTCTAATTTGCCGACCCAAGATGGCGATAGTTCATTCCTCGTAGGGTAACTTCTCTGTTATGTGGACCTCATCCACAGAGAATATTCTGGGAGGGTCGCTTATATATTTGCGGAGCATTGATCCATAAAAACTGAATGTATTGCTTCCAATCAGATGGTAGGTCCAATTCATGGGCAACTTTGCCTATTCTAAGAATGATCCGATAAGGACCAATGTATCCTTTTCTTGATAAATTTTATTAAACCTTTCCTTGGTGATGCTTTTACAAATACTCATTCATCCACTTCAACTTAAAGGGTTGACGTCGACTATCTGCGCGTGACTTTTATTAACTCTGGCTGTTAATAGTTTTTCCTGAATAAGCTTTACTTCATCAATAACTTGTTGGATCCCCTCTAGGCCTATCCCTTAATTGAAGGCCAAAATGTCGTACTAAGATTCACCTGTGTTCCCAATCCCTTCTAGAATGATCTCCAGCGGTTAGCTGTAAATTGAACTTCCCTGTCTGAGATAATAGATGTGGGAACTCCATGAAATCTTATTGTTTCCTTGCTATATCACCTCGCACAACCCTTAGCTAAATATGCCTTCCTAACTGGAAGAAAATGGGTTGATTCTGTCAGCTTATCTACCATAACCCATATGAATTTATAGTTCCTTAGAATGTGAGGTTAGCCTGTACTATAATCCATATTAACTGCTTTCTATTTCTGAGTCGCGGTTTCCATTTCCTGTAATAGGCTATCAAGCCTCTAATGCTCAATTTTGTTTAAGCTATTGTACAATCCCTTTTAATCCAGCTTATAACACTTTAGGCATGTTATACCGCACTTGTACTCATATCTTCTCTCCAGTTCTTTTATAATACATCATATCATCATCCTTACACAAATGTGTGTAGGTACTTAAACCAGTCCATAAAATGCCTTAGTGCCGCTATACTAGTCTCTTTTGTCATACCTGTTTTGCTTCCTTCACTTACTCTTAAGTTTTCTCATATTCTAGTATAGGAGAGATTTCTTATCCTTTCTTTTTTGCTACTTGTATATCACAGTGTCAGTAGCCAGTAACCATGTTACCAATATCCTAGCCTTTAGTCAAGTGCATCCTGGCTATCCCTTATAATATCTTTAAGTTCTCATTGTGATTCTCTTGTCGTATTCATCCCCTTTGTATGCACCCATTATTTGATGTCATACTATTCAAGGTCCTTACTAATAATTCTCAACATTATCTCTGGTATTATGACTTCTATCTGTTCATTGCTGGCTTTTAGATTTTATTAACTCGTGCCAGTATGGGATATCACTTGAAGCCACTTCCCCCTTTTAGGGTATACCCATGTCACTATTTGTTTGTGTTCTACCTTATGCCCTTATTTCAAATTTTCAAATGCGTATGATTCTTTTCTAACATATTAGTTATACTGCACCATATCTATGCCTTTTTTTATATCATCCATATCTTTAGATGCCCACGTACGACATCTTAACACACTCGTGAGGTGCTGATCCAGTCTAATTATTGGTACTCGAGTCATGTATACACAATACTTCTTTATGCCTCATGAGCTTCCATCCTTATCGTGTGCCCGATGCTCACTTTCTCAATGGCATATCGAACTTGCCTTAATAATAGGTCTACCTTAACACCATGTTATTGTACTACCCCTTTAAATTTATAACTATACATTCTCCTTTCGCTCCATCCTCGTATTTAGTTACTTATGTCTATCTTTGGTGCCTCTGTTAGAACTTCCTTATTATTCCTCCAGCTCATGACCATTTTTGGTTGTAAGAAATTCCATATTACCCTTTATTCCCTTGCACCAGCTATCCTTTCCATCGTCATATAACCTTTATTCAAAACTTTCCTTACAAACTTGATAAGTCTTCCTTATTTGTTCCCTAGCTCGCTTTTCCATTTCACACCTATCTTTATATTCTAATCACATGGACCACGTCATACCTTTTTGTTATTTGCTTACTAAGCTTTCCTTATTCTCACAACAATCTTTGTTATATTTAACTGGTATCATGTGTGCATTCAATCCCATAGTATAACACTACTTAACCTTCTTCACAATTCTTACTATATGATACTTACCCTTCTTAGTTAGTCTTGTCCTCATTATGGGCAAGACGTACTATTACCTTGTATCTCTTTCTTCTTTTATTTCTAGGAAAATTTGGGCAGAGTTTTCTCTGTATTTCATACTATCTCAACACCTGTACGTAGAAAATACCAACAGTGCCTCACAGGGCACACATGTATATATTTAGATCATATCATATAGAAGCCACATAGGGCGCCCATAATTGACCGTATGAACATGGACTTACCTCATATGTCCACTCAAACTGCACCTATTCCGCTTTCCTATATACTTTTCCTTTCATTTTTCAACTTTATATGTCAATCGTATTTCAACACCTTACTTGACATAGGTCTTTCATGCCTTTGCTTACCTGTGTGCCTTGTAACTTCCAACATCGTCAGTCACTTCTTCTATCGATGTTGTCCTTCTATTGAAATCACAGGTTAGTATAAGGAATTTTATTCCCTATGACTCGGCTCTATCGCACGATATTAGATCTGAAAGAAAGTAACATCCTAAATGTCCTGTAGCCTCCTGTTTATAGATGTGGTGTACAACACACCGATAAAAAAGACTCTACTAAACACGTAGATATTCCAAGGACGAACTGCTTTGATACCACTTCTATCATGACCCATCACTGTAGGCCGTGACTGAGGTCCAACTAGGACCCCCGTGTATATAACTATCAACTATAATAGCAAATATAAGAATCATACATGGGGACCCTAATGGGTCATACATTTTCACATACACGTAGCCGCTTTCATTTGTCTCTTCAGGAGTTACATTACTCAAATTATGAAAGGGTGTGCATGCCGACAAGGATGCCATAGCATAATAACATTACAACACGCCGTATAGGCACAACTGGAACAGCTTACAAATGACCCACATATATATATGTCTACACACCTCTAAGAATAGCAACCATATCATATGGCAGGACAGGGCCCCCGTCGTACCCCTGAATAAGTAATTATATACATTAAATAATGAGTACCAAAAACTCTGCTCTGATACAATAGAGGTTCTTCCAAACTGGCTGAGCGGAATCCTAAGTTGGCAGACTCCCAAACCTGTGTCTGTACCTACAAACATGAAATGCAGCCCCCCCCCCCCCAAAAAGGGGGGTCAGTACGATATATGTATTGAGTATGTAAGCATAGCATAACTGAGATAACAACTAACATAGGGATGCAGGAAATCAAGTATAGGATTTAAGAGGGTACTATACCTACACCTCACAAAATAAAGTCATGTATACCTTTATCACGTACCGTATCTGGCCCACTCGAGGACTCGGTGTTACAATTACATCATCTATCATGATAGGCATATGCATATTATTAGCATTGTGGAACGTACAGCCCTATCCATATATATAACAGGTTAGTACCGAGGAGCGTTCGGCCCGATCCATACATATAATAGGTTAGTGTCGAGGAATGTACGACCCGATCCCTATACATATAATATGTTAGTATTGAGGAACATACGGCCCGATCCCTATACATATAATACGTTAGTGCCGAGAAATGTACGGCCCGATCCCTATATAATATAATAATGCATATACGTGCACGTAAACCTTGGTAATATATTAGACATCTCCAGAATATCATCATAAGATATGTCAAAGAGCCTCTAGGTATAGGAGCTTATACATCCAATCATTATTTAGCATATAGAAGGCTCAAGGAATAAGAGTTTAACCACTTTAAGAATCCTAACCTCAAGGATCGAATACGAGTCACGAGTTATACTCGAAACTTAGGAATGGAATCACCTCTAACTCATATCATATATCGCTTCACTTACCTTAAACTGTTTCAAGAGAAGGAAGGGATAGGCTTCACGTGTACTACATTTCGTCATGTAGAAGACTTACAAGTCCATAACTCAACTATCGGAGGAGTTCTACTATCAAGAAGTGAATAAGATTGAGGAACCATACTCGGGATTCTATGAATAGAATTATTCCCACATTACATACACAATCCACTTAACACTAAGACATGCCAAAAGAAAAGAAAGATAGACTTTACATACTCCTCACTTCCTAACGTATGGAAGGCTTGAAAAGCCCTAGTTCAATTACTGTAAGAGTGCTTTCATTAAGAAGTAAATAAGGGTCGTGAATTACGCTTAGAATTTATGAGTATATTTACTCTCAAGCTCATATCATTCACTACTTAACTTGAAGACATACCCAAAATAAGAGAAAGATAAGCTTTACATACTTATGCCAAAAACATGCCAAGAGAAAGCTTCACATACCTCTTATGGGTTACTCTTTGTCACGTTCGCCTCATCATTCCTTGAACCTATTCAAAATGGAAGAAATACGAGTATCAACCACCCTTGACTTTCCAGCACCTTAAGCTGCATAGGAGAGTATTCATAGAACTCATTTCCTTGCTCGTCTTCTCGACTAGTTCTTTAATTAGTTGGAGTTAACGAAAATTGGGCAGCACCTCCCCTATAGCATGCCCTATCCAAACTTCTTATTAAATTCCTAATCACTAAATCCAACCAAAAACAACAACCTGCATCTCATATACAAATAAAATATGGCAACATTACACAACATAAGCTCCAAACAACTTGCTGAAAATTATGATACCAAAATAGGATTTCTAGTCTTTATTTCGCAAAACATTTAACTGTGTAAAGCAGAGGGTCATGTGGATGCAACCGGAAGCTCCCACACCTCTTTTATAATACTTTTAGGCCCTGCAACACACCACCACACACCTTCAGCAGCACCCCACTGCACAACACCTCATTTCGACTATAATTTAGCTATAACGACTTCAATTTTAGATTGTTTCCAACGTTCAGCAGATTTATGGAATTTCATATTTCCATACACTTACACAACGTTTAATACACTTCATAAAATGGCATAACTTCAAATTAAAGGGAAAGACCTTACCTTACCCAAAATTGCCCAAAGCTTGCCAAAATTTGCCTCGGAAGTTCTCTAGTTGCGGCTGAAATGCCATGGCTGTTTGCTATACATTTGGGGCTTCTCCAAACCATACTTTAAATCATTAAAACCCACATAACATTTCCAAACCCTTACCTTAACGTGGGATAAGATAACCAAGCCATACCTTGCTAAAACTTACTAAAACTTGTCTCAGAAGTTCTCTTAATATGCTGAAACTTAGCAGACTGTTTGTATCTCTTCCTTGCTGCCCTAAAATAAAATTTTATGTTATTAAACACCTATATATCACCGTAGGATACCTTAAATAATTAATTCACAGAACGAAATTGGGAACCTTACCTTTTTCTCTCTTGGTCGTCGCTCCTTTCTCTCTATGTTTAGGGTTCTCTTTTCTTTATTCTTGGCTGAAGTATTTTTAGATATGGAATGAATTTAAGAGTGATAAAACATGTATATATGGGCTACTTTGTAAGTGCCACATGGCATCCCCCTAGGGGTGACACATGGTAGCCCCTAAGATGACACCTCAGCCCATGTGGCCATTCACACGCTGCCACATGGCAGTGGGGTCCACCCCCAACATGTAGGTGAGTCACCTCCTTGCTTGAGCTGCTTCCACATGTCACTTCCTTCTGCGGCTACATGGCACTCTCTTCTTGCTGTCGCGTGTCATCCTCTTCTCTCCCTCGTGGGTTCATAATCTCGTCTTACCTTAAGAACCCATGTAATCCCGGCTACGCAAGCTTAGTATATACTTATGTAGCTTAACTATGTAAAACTTCTAAGTTAATAGCTTACGTAGGTCAGTCGAGTCCTACGACTCATTACTTGGCCTCTAACTCCTTCCGACTTCTCATGACCCTATTTCCAACCTTCCCTACTATGGGGTATCACATTCTCCCTTCCTTAGAGTTATTTGATAGCATCATAGATTATCCAGCTCATATGATAACTTTTAAGAAGCCTAAAAGACATTTCAGGCTCCAGAGTGTAGGGTGTACCAACTAGGGCTCGTGCCCAGTCTATGCCTAAGGTTATGCTCCAATCGGCGAGTTCTACTACACCGCCACCATTAGAGGAACTTGGAGAAGAAGCTGCTACAACTATGGATTAGGGGGCGGCTTCACCGCCAGCTCTAGTGCCTGAGCCTCCAGCTCCTCAGCTAGGGGCAGAGGTTAGGGCTATGAGAGATGCAGTTTAGTTACTGACCAAAATAGCGGCAGAGCAGGCCCGTAGGCATGGATTAGGGGTTGACTATACGGATAGACATGATAGTTTAAGGGTTTGCGACTTCTTGACTTGTAACCCTCAGAGTTCTATGGTTCAAGGCCCAGGGATGACCCATAAGAGTTTTTCCGATAGGTGCAGTGTACGTTGAGGATAATTAGGGCTTCTGAAACTGAGTCTGTTGAGTTAGCTTCATATCAATTTCGTGATGTAGTTATTAATTAGTATGAGTCTTAGGAGTTATCTAAGGGTGAGGGTGCTCTTCCAGCAGTATGGGAGGAGTTTATGGAGGCCTTCCTTGGCCACTTTCTACCTTTGGAGATAAGACAAGCCAGAGTTGATAGATTCTCACATTTGAGGTAGAGTGGCAAGAGTATCCGAGATTATAGTCTTGAGTTTGATTCGTTGGTGAGATATGCGCCCACTATTCTAACTGATATGGCTGATAGAGTACATCGCTATGTGATGGGGCTGGATCATTACTTCATTGATAGTTGTATGGCCATGGCTTCTCAGCCAGGTATGGATATTGCTCGGATAAAGGCATATGAACAGGGGGTAGAAGACCGACATAGAAGGCTTCAGCCTGATAGAGATCATGATATAGGCCAGCATAAGAGAGCTAGATCGACTGGTTATTCTGGTGAGTTTCGAGGCGGGCAACCTCAACAGTATAGTAGATATCCTTCTCAGCCAGCCCGAAGTGCACCCCCACGGTTTACAAGTAAGACATTTGATAGCATAGGGTATTCAAGAGCCAGTTAGATCTCCAAGGTTTTAGGTTCACAGATAAACAGGGGTTTACGCTAATCGAGGCCCTCTTTGCCTCGGTGTTCTCATTGTGGTAGGCCACATTTTTAGGAATTCCATTTTGCTATAGGTGTCTGCCTTACTTGCAGTCATCAAGGCCATATTATGAGAGAGTGTCCATTCAGGGGTAATCTAAGTTGTGCAGCTCAGCCTACTGGGTTAGTTTTCGGTTTGTCTTCTTCTATGGCTATGCACCCTATGGGGAAGGGTATTCAGGCATCAATGGGCCATGGTGGTGGAGCTTCCAATTCTAGCAGTCCTTCGAACCATATATATGCCTTGGCTAGTAGACAAGACCAGGAGGCGTCGCCAAATGTGGTTACAGGTTTATTATCGATTTTCTCGAGGGATGTATAAGCATTGATAGATCCAGGCTCCATCTTATTATATATATCTCCCTTTGTTGCTAATAGAATCGGAATAAAATCTGAATTGATAAAACCAATTGAGGTAGCTACACCGGTAGGAGATTCTATTATAGCCAAGTAAGTATATAGAGATTGTTCGATAATTATATATAGTCATCACACTAAGGCAGATTTAATAGAGTTAGATATGATAGAATTTGATATTATTATGGGCATGGATTGGTTAGCTTCTTGTTATGCTACTGTTGATTGTAGAGAAATCGTAGTTCGATTTCAGTTTCCAGGAGAGCTAATCGTAAAATAGATGGGCAATACAGCATCGCTGAGGGGTAAGTTTATTTCATACCTCAAGGCCAGAAAGATGGTTAGAAATGGTTATATTTATCATCTAGTCTGTGTGCATGACTTGAAAATGAAAGTACTGACTCTTCAGTCAGTTTCAATAGTTAATGAATTTCCATATGTATTCCCAGATAAATTTCCAGGTCTTCCTCCTGAATGGGAGATAGAGTTCACTATAG
Organism: Solanum dulcamara; assembly: GCF_947179165.1. NCBI lineage: Eukaryota > Viridiplantae > Streptophyta > Magnoliopsida > Solanales > Solanaceae > Solanum > Solanum dulcamara. Next base: position 47,333,704 of record NC_077245.1, on the reverse strand, counting down.
TTGTATTGCTAGATACTCAGCCTATATTTATTCCTCCCTACAAAATGGCACCCATAGAGCTGAAGGAGTTGAAAAAACAACTACGAGACTTGTTAAAAAAGGCTTCATTAAGCCCAGCACATCACCTTGGGGAGCACTGATATTGTTCATGAGAAAGAAAGATGGGTCACTGCGAATGTGTATTGATTATAGGCAGCTGAACAAGGTAACAATAAAGAATAGATATCCCCTCCCCAGGATTGATTATTTATTTGACCAGTTGCAGGGTGCTAAGTGTTATTCAAACATAGACTTGCGGTCAGGCTATCACCAGGTACAGGTAAAGGAGGCAGATACTCCAAAGACTGTGTTTAGGACCCGATATGGGCATTATGAGTTTCGGGTGATCTCTTTTGGGCTGACCAATGCTCCAGCAGTGTTTACTGATCTAATGAATGAAGTGTTCAAGTCATTCTTAGACCTATTCGTGATTATATTTATTGATGATATTCTGGTCTACACACGATCAGAAGGGAGCACGCAGATCATTTGAGGACGGTACTTAGGGTGCTCCAGCACCAGAAGTTTTATGCTAAGTTCTCTAAATGTGAGTTCTGGTTGACTTCAGTATCATTCTTGGGGCATATTATTGGAGCTGATGGTATTCGAGTAGGTGTACAGAAAATTGAGGCCATAAATACTTGGCCTAGACCTACGACACCTATTGAGGTACATAGTTTTCTGGGGCTAACAGGATATTACAGGAGATTTGTAGAGAAGTTTTCTTCAATTTCAGTGCCTTGAACAAAGCTAACTCAGAAGGCAGCTAAGTTTCAATGAACTGATTCTTGTGAACGAAGCTTTTAGTTGCTGAAAAACGAGTTGACTACGGCCCCAGTTCTAACTCTTCTTGAAGGACCATATGGCTATGTTATTTATTGTGATGTTTTTGGTGTTGGGCTAGGTCGTTTATTGATGCAACATGGTAGAGTCATCACCTATGCCTCCTGGCAGCTCAGAAAGCATGAAAGAAATTATCCAACTCATGATCTGGAGTTAGCAGCAGTAATTCATGTTTTGAAAATATGAAGGCATTATCTATATGGCATACATGTTGATATCTATATGGATCACAAAAGTCTCTAATACATCTTTAAGTAGAAGGAGCTGAATTTGCGATAGAGAAAGTGGCTAGAGTTGTTGAAAGATTACGATGTTGATAATCTACATCACCCAAGGAAAGCAAATGTTATGGAAGGTGCACTTCGCCATAAATCTATGGGTAGCTTGGCAGATGTACAACCAGAAAAGGAAACAATAGTCCACAAGATTTGCCAGTTAGCTAACCTTGGAGTCCGTTTGGCTGATTTTGATGATGGTGGAGTTTCTGTTTGAGGAATTGTTGAATCCTCTATCATGGAAGAGGTAAAGCAACGCCAGTACAAGGACCCTGTTTTGGCACAGTATAGGGATGCATCCCTTCATAAAGAAAAGAACCCATTCGAGATCACACCTGACTGAGTGCTAAGATATTGGGGCAGATTATATGTACCTGAGATTACAGGGCTATGACAACAGGTTTTGGGAGAGGCACACTATGCCCGATATTCTGTTCATCCAGGGTCAACAAAGATGTATCATGACCTTAGATTTTTATACTGGTGGAATGGCATAAAGAAGAACATAGCAGAGTTTGTAGCATAGTGCCTAAATTACCAACAGGTTGAGATCGAGCATCAGAAGCCTAGCGAACTATTATAAGAAATGGAAATCCCGAATTGGAAATGGAAAGCAATTAATATGGATTTTATTACAAGCTTACCTCTCACTCTACGGAAGTATGATTCAATATGGGTTATTGTTGATAGGCTGACAAAAATGTCTCATTTTCTTCCAGTTAGAACTACATATTCAGCCGAGGACTATGTGAGGTTATATATCAAGAAGATCGTAAGACTTCACAGGATTCCCACATCTATTATCGCAGAAAGAGGGGCTCAATTTACAGCTAGCTTCTAGAGGTCATTCCAGAAGGGATTGGGAACACAGTTAAATATTAGTACAGTATTTCACCCTCAAACTGATGGACAGGCTGAACGTATTATTTAGACGCTAGAAGTTATGTTATGGGCCTGTATTATTGACTTCAGGGGTAGCTGGGATGATAATTTGACACTTATTGAGTTTGCTTATAATAATAGCTACCATTCTAGTATTTAGATGGTACCGTACGAGGCTTTGTATGGCAGGAAGTGTAGGTCACCTATTGGTTGGTTTGATGTTAGTAAAACTAAACTAATAGGCCCAGACATGATACAGCAATTGTGGATAAAGTGGATTCTATTCAGGAGAGACTATTAACAGCCCAGAATCGATAGAAATCATATGTAGATAATCGACGTCGACCCTTAGAGTTTCAGGTTAATGATTGGGTGATTTTGAAGGTGTCACCCATGAAGGGGGTAATGAGATTCGGCAAGAAAGGAAAGCTTAGCCCAAGATACATTGGCCCTTATTAGATCATTCGTAGGGTAGGCAAGGTTGCCTATGAGTTGGACCTACCATCTAACTTAGAAGCAGTACATCCAGTTTTTCATGTGGCAATGCTTCGCAAATGTATAGGCGACCCTTCTAAAATATTTCCCATAGGTGATTTCAAGGTAACAGAGGATTTATCCTATGAGGATCAACCTATCGTTGTTCTGGATTGGCAGATTAGAAGGTTGCGAACTAAGGGCGTGGCTTCCGTCAAAGTATTATGGTGAAATAATAATAGAGAAGAGATGACCTAGGAAGACGAGGAGGAAATGAAGAACAAATACCCTCACTTGTTCCCTACACCTACAGGTAACTTAAAACTCCTCACTTGATTATATTGGTTGCAAAAAGAAACTATATGCTATGACAATAAAGGAAACTTCTGCAAATTATTTATAGAGCTTTATGGGACCAATTCAACATTCAAGGATGAATGTTCTAAAGGGTGGAAGGAATTTATATTCTGTATTTTCATATGTCGAGTCATTCGCAAGAGAATCGACTCATGTTAAAGACGGGATCATTTTTTGATTTAAAGTAGAAATCTTTAATTCCCAATCCTAATTAAAAAATATATTTTGGAGACTAGGAATTCATTTAATTGGATTAGATGACTAAGTAAAAAAAATTATGATTGATTTACTTAATTTGCCTAAGTACTTGTGTGGTTCCCACCCGAATTAATTAATAAAAGATGGATAGATTCTAAGTAGGAGGGGCACGTGGGAGCTAGGGGCTGCATATAGGAAACATACAAGGCTATGCCTTAAGAAATAATGTCGAAAATTCATTTCACTCTTCTTTTTTACCAAAGCAATTTAGAGAGAGAAGTTAGAGGTGTAGAGAGAGGGAGGTTCGGCAAAGCTAGGCTTGAGGGATAATGTCACGACCCAACCCCGTGGGCTGTGACTGGGGTCCGACCTGGACCCCCGTATATGTATCTATCAGATATAAGAACTATACATATGACCCCAGTGGGTGATAAAATTTTAATACACGTGTAGCCTCTTTCATTTGCATCATGTCATGAAAGGGCAAGCAAGCTGACAAGGCTGCCATAGCATAATAACATTTACAACTCATCGTATAACTATAATAGCACAAAACTCACACATTACTCACACACACATGTCTACAGACCTCTAAGAATAGTAATGGTAACATATGGTGGGACAGAGCCCCCGCCATACCCCTTAATAAACAAACATATATATATCAAATAACCAGTATCAAAAGTTAGGCTCCAGAACAGTAGAGCACTTCCAACATCGCTGAGTGGTAACCCTAAGTTGGCGGATCTCCAAAATGAACATCTATACCTGCGGGCATGAAATGCAGCCCCCCCGAAGAAAGGGGGGTCAGTACGATATATGTACTGAGTAAATAAAGTACGGACTATAACAAGTAAAGTCATTACCAGAATAAAAGGTGCAAAAATGAGCAAAATATCCAGAATATCAAAATGCTTTTCATAACCATAGATAATGTATGCAGAAAAACATATGCCATATCCAGCCCCATTATGGAACTCGGTGAACAAATACAAAATGTGGTCGTCGCCCCTTCACTGGCGCCACAGCACATCACAACTCCAGAGTAGGGAATATCTCCGTAACAGATCATATCATATCAGATAGTCATATCAGATCATATCATATCATATGTGTACATGGCACATCATAACTCCACAAAACCCATGTACAGTTCGTACCTTCCCCCTCAGGTCGGGGCACGGAGAACAATGTAGAGAAGTACGCATGATAACAAAACCTAACCCGGGCTCGATGAAGGAAGCATTGAGGCATCCACGAGTAGAGTAGTAAAAAATTATATGCAATTTAAATTATATTTGAGACTCGACAGAATAATCAAAATGAGCTTTCGTTCAAAATCGAGACAAGAGTCATATCAAGTACCTTTTGAAAGTCACTATGGACTATATAAAAATAGAACTGCTTGGAATCATATACACGTATCAGGGCATAACAAAATATCTTTTAAAAGTCGAGAAATTGGCCATTCTAGTGGCTTTAAGAATAAGAACTACTTTGGAATCATATAAAAGTCATATACTTGCTTCATAAAAATAATGTCAACAAGGAAGATTAGCTTTACATATTTGTTCCCAAAACATGCCAAGAGATAGAATAAGCTTAATACACTTATGCCTAAGACATACCAAAAGAAAGTATAAGCCTTACATATTTATGCCAAAAATATGCCAAAAAAAGGAAACGTTAGCTTTACATACCTCTTACGGATTATTCTTAACACATTCGCCTCATTGTCTCTTGAACCTATTTAAAATGAAAGAAATATGAGCATCAACAACCCTCATTTTTCCAGCGTCTTAAGTTATATACGAGTATTCATAGAACTCATCTCCTCGCTCGCCTTCTCGACTAGTTTCTTAGTTAGTTAAGGAGTTAACGGAAATCGGGCAGCACCTCCCCTATAACATTCCCTATCCGAATTTCCAATTAGATCCCTAACCACTACATCCAACCAAAAAAAATAACCTGTATCTCATATACAAATAAAACATGGAAACATTACACAACATAAGCTCCAAACAACATGCTGAAAATTACGATACCAAAATAGGGTTTTCATTCTTTATTTCACAAAACCTTTAATTATACTAAATGAGGGGTCATATGGATGCAACCAGAAGCTAACACGCCTATTTTAGAACACTTTTAGTCCCTGCAACACACCCCCACACACCTGCAGCAGCACACCACAAGCACAACACCTTGCTTCGACTATAATTTTACTATAGCGACTCCAATTTAGTTTGTTTCGAACGTCAAGCATATTTATGGGATTTCCATATTTTCAGATACTTAATCAACATGAAATATACTTCATAACAATAACATAAACTCCAAATTGAATAGAAAGGTCTTACCTTACCCGAAATTGGCCAAACTTGCCTAAACATGCCTCGGAAGTTCTTCTAGCGCGGCTGAAACATCGTGGATGTTTGTTGTCCACTTGGTGCTGCTCCAAAACTTAACTTTACATTATTAACACCCTCATAACATTTCAAACCCTTAACAAAATGTGGGATAAGATAACCAAGCCATATCTTGTTAAAACTTACTAAACTTATCTCGGAAGTTCTCTTAGTATGTGCTGTTTGTGTCGCTTTGTCGCTACCACAAATAGAAATTTTTCGTTATTAAACACCACTATATCACCTTAGTATACCTTAAATAATTAATTCATGGAACGAAATCGGAAACCTTACCTTAAATTAAGCCAACCCATGGCTGCCCTCTCTTGCCTTCAACGTTTTTCTCTTCTTTTTTCCAAAGAGAACATGCTGAAAATAAAGTATATCTCAGCATAATATACATATATACACCTCCTTAGAAATATGGAAGCCCCTTAGGGGTGACATGTGGCAGCCTCCTAGGGCGCTACCTCAGCCCATGCTGCCCCTCACACACTGCCACATGGCAGTGCGGTCCACCCCAAGATGCTGCATCACCTACTTGACCCTAAGTAGGTGCATCACCTTCTTGTCTAAGTAGGTGCATCAGCTACTTTCTTTGAGTAGGCGCGTCATTTCCTTATTTCTCTTTCGTGAGCTCGTAATCTCATCTCACTTCAAGAGCCTATGTATTCCTTTCTACTTAAGCTCAATGTGTACTCAAGTATCTTACTTATGTAAGACATCCAAGTCGGTAGCTTACGCAAGCCAGTCGAGTCCTACGACCCATTACTTGGCCTCCAACTCCTTCTGGATTCTTATAACCCTATTTCCAATCTTTCCTATTATGTGGTATCTCATTCTCCTTTCCTTAGAGTTATTTGATACGTGGTGGATAATCTAGAGCACACGGCAGGTTTTCAATAGACTTAAGACCATATCCCTAAATAAACAAACATATATATATATATCAAATGACCAGTATCAAAAGTTAGGCTCCGGAACAATGGAGCACTTCTAACATTGCTGAGTGGAAACCCTAAGTTGGCGGATCTCCAAAATGAACATCTATACTTGTGCGCATAAAACGCAACCCCACCGAAGAAAGGGGATTCAGTATAATATATGTACTGAGTATATAAAGCACGGACTATAACAAGTAAAGCCATTACCAGAACAAAAGGTGCAAAAATGAGCAAAATATCCAGAATATCAAAATGCTTTTCATAACCACAGATAATGTATGCAGAAAAACATATGACATATCCGACCCCATTATGGGACTCGGTGGACAAATACAAAACTTGGTCATCACCCCTTCACTGGCACCACAGCACATCATAACTCCAGAGTAGGAAATATCTTCGTAACAGATCATATCATATCATATCATATCATATCATATGTGTACATGGCACATCATAACTCCACAAAACCCATGTACAGTTTGTACCTTCCCCCTCATATCGGGGCACGGTGAATAATGTAGAGAAGTACGTACGATAACAAAACCTAACTCGGGCTCGGTGAAGGAAGCAATGAGGTATCCACGAGTGGAGTAGTGAGAAACTATATACAATTTAAATCATATGTGAGACTCGACAGAATAATCAAAATGAGCTTTCGTTCAAAATCGAGACAAGAGTCATATCAAGTACCTTTTGAAAGTCACTATGACTATATCAAAATAGAACTGCTAGGAATCATATACACGTATCAGGGCATAACAAAATATCTTTTAGAAGTCGAGAAATTGGCCATCCTAGTGGCTTTAAGAATAGGAACTTCTTTGGAATCATATAAAAGTCATATACTTGCTTCATAAAAAATATGTCAACAAGGAAGATTAGCTTTATATATTTGTTTTCAAAACATGCCAAGAGATAGAATAAGCTTAATACACTTATGCCGAAGACATGCCAAAAGAAAGTCTAAGCCTTACATACTTATGCCAAAAACATGCCAAAAAAAGGAAACGTTAGCTTTATATACCTCTTACGGATTACTCTTAACACGTTCGCCTCGTCGTCTTTTGAACCTATTTAACATAAAAGTAATATGAGAATCAAAAACCCTGGACTTTCCATCATCTTAAGTTACATACGAGTATTCATACAACTCATCTCCTTGCTCGCCTTCTCGACTAGTTCTTTAGTTAGTTAAGGAGTTAATGGAAATTGGGCAGCACCTCCCCTATAACATGCCCTATCCGAATTTTCAATTAGATTCCTAACCACTACATCCAACCAAAAACAACAACCTGCAGCTCATATACAAATAAAACATGGCAACATTACACAACATAAGCTCCAAACAACATGCTGAAAATTACGATACCAAAATAGGATTTCCATTCTTTATTTTGCAAAACCTTTAATTATATAAAATGAGGGGTCATGTGGATGCAACCAGAAGCTCCCACACCTCTTTTAGAACACTTTTAGGCCTGCAACACACCACCACACACCTGCAGCAGCACAACACCTTGCTTCGACTACAATTTAACTATAGCGACTCCAATTTAGTTTGTTTCGAATGTCAAGCATATTTATGGGATTTCCATATTTCCAGCCACTTACCCAACATGTAATACACTTAATAAAAATACCATAAACTCCAAATTGAAGGGAAAGGTCTTACCTTACCAGAAATTGGTCAAAGCTTGCCAAAACATGCCTCGGAAGTTCTTCTAGCGCGGCTGAAACATCGTGGATGTTTGTTGTCCACTTGGTGCTGCTCCAAAACTTAACTTTACATTATTAACACCCTCATAACATTTCAAACCCTTAACAAAATGTGGGATAAGATAACCAAGCCATATCTTGTTAAAACTTACTAAACTTATCTCGGAAGTTCTCTTAGTATGTGCTGTTTGTGTCGCTTTGTCGCTACCACAAATAGAAATTTTTCGTTATTAAACACCACTATATCACCTTAGTATACCTTAAATAATTAATTCATGGAACGAAATCGGAAACCTTACCTTAAATTAAGCCAACCCATGGCTGCCCTCTCTTGCCTTCAACGTTTTCCTCTTCTTTTTTCCAAAGAGAACATGCTGAAAATAAAGTATATCTCAGCATAATATACATATATACACCTCCTTAGAAGGTGCCACATGGCAGCCCCTTAGGGGTGACACGTGGCAGCCTGCTAGGGCGCCACCTCAGCCCATGCAGCCCTTTACACGCTGCCATATAGCAATGGGGTCCACCCAAAGTGCTGCATCACCTACTTGACCCTAAGTAGGTGAATCACCTACTTGCTTCGAGTAGGTGCGTCATTTCCTTATTTCTCTTTCGTGAGCTCATAATCTCGTCTTACTTCAAGAGCGTATGTATTCCTTGATACTTAAGCTCGATGTGTACTTAAGTATCTTTATTATGTAAGACGTCTAAATCGGTAGCTTATGCAAGCCAGTCGAGACCTACGACCCATTACTTGGCCTCCAACTTTTTTCGGATTCTTATAACCCTATTTCCAATCTTCCCTATTATGGGGTATCTAATTCTCCTTTCTTAGACTTATTTGATATGTGGGGATAATCTAGAGCACACGGCACTTTTCAAGAGACTTAAGACAGTGTCCCAAGGTGCAAAAGTATGGGGCATAACAGATAAAAATTAAGGGATCAAGGATGGTGATTATTCAAGGTCATGGCAGCAAGATGGAGTCATTAAGACAACAAAAATATTGTTGAATCAAGTCCTCAAGTTCAAGCAAATTGTGTCCTTATAGCTTAAGGTAAGATTCAATCTTTCAACACATTTTGGAGGTAATTTGAACTTGTATAAGTTGGTAAATGAGTGATGAATATATGAAATTATGGATGTTGATGATTGAAGCATATGGGAGACATTGGGGGCTATTTGGTTTAGAAAATGGTGAATTAATTTTGCTTAGTATTTTGATTATTGATGTTATGAATTTTATGATGAGAATGAAGGTATTTAATGGTTAAAGTTATAGTTAAATTTGTTGTGGGTTGTTGTAAGGATTTTAGTGATGAAAATGTAGTTAACTTGCATATGAAAACGTGATATAATTGTCGTATAGCTACTGCTATGTCTCACAAAAATTTGATGAAAAGTTAGTATGAAATAAGGTGTAAAAATTGTATGTGGTTTCCTTGGTGTGTCCACAAGTATTCGCAAGGTTTCGAGAATCCTTATATTGTTAATTAGGGGGTATTTTGATATGTTGTTGTTGTTCTTGTTGAGATTTGAAGATTAATAATAGTTAAGATTGTACATTATGTTGTATGTTGGTTGGGTTGTTGTAGGAATGTTTCGATGAAAACATTAAGATTATGGATCATTAAAGATAACTTGAAGATGTAATAGTTGGATGTGAATTTGGATTGTTGTCGAATGTTATGTGGGCTGCCTTAATCTAGAAATAATGTTATAATGAAGAGATTAACTTGTATTAAATGGAATTGGATGTAAGAAAACTCCATGATTAGTGTTGGTGTTGAAATTGACAGAATTAGAGTTGCTTGAATTAGATTGGGATGATTGTTGTTGTTGCTATTTTTGTTGTGGATTATGTGTTAAAAGTGAAGGGATTATATATGTTAATGTTAAATCTCCATTGGGTCTGTTCTAAGCTATGAATGGTGGATTAATTGCGATTAATGTTGTGGTTGTTATTGTGGTAGATTATATAATAAAAATGAAAGAATTCGATATGTAAAGTTGGAGTTGTAATTGATTTAAGGTTTGGTTGTAACGTGTGGTTGCTTGTGTTGAATTGAAGGATTAAGTGTAGTTATGATTATGCATTGTATGGTTAATTTTTGGGCAGTTATATTTTATGGTGGATGCAACCTATTAGGAGTAATTTGACAGCATTGCAGTCGTCATGTTGATAATTAACGAAAGTCAAATTTTATGTGGGTTGTTCGAAATATTCTTGAATCTCGCCCTAGCTAGTCTTAACATGGCATTTTAATGTGTGATTGTTGATTTTGCTTGGTGGTTGTATGGATGATTTAGAGACGAGGAGAGTGAGCATTATAGGGGAGGTGTTGTCCAATTCTTTCTAGAAATAACCTACTAATGATAAAGTAGTTTTATGCCTTTTCATAGCTTAACCATAGTGCTTAACGTCTTAATATAGGTTGAGACACTATTGGAAAGCATATACGTGTTGTGTGCAAATAAACGTTAAAGGTATGTAAAGCTAACCTTTCTTTGTTTTGGCATGATCTATATAAAACAAACAGACGACGAATGTATAAATTCCAAAGAAAGCTTTTATTCTTAGATACACTAGGATACCTAATGATCTTGATTTCTAAAACTTATATCAATATGTTTTGATATATATGTATGGCTCCACCCGTCCTATTTTAGTACAATTCATATTTTGGTATAATTCATATTTCAGTATACTTCATATTTGGTATAATTCATAGTAACGATCACGGGGTACTTAAAATAACGATTGTCCTGATTTTTATTTTGATTAGCCCATTAAGTCTCAGATGATGATCAAATTACACATGGTCTCTAATGATACCCTATTCGTGCATATTGTTATTGTATTATCCACTGAGTCCTACGATATGTCGGGTATGTCATCATGTATGGATTCCACTACATTATTCACTGAGTCCCTTACTAGAGGGTGGGTATGTGGTCTGATAATAGGATGTTATGATGATATAATGATATGATTATGGCACCAAGTCCCATGACGGGCTGGGTATGGTATACATATACACGACTTTATTCACCGAGTCCCATAATGGGCCGGGTACGATATATGACATTGATATGTATGACTTTATTTATAAAATACAGGTACAGTGATTTCTTGATTATTATACTTGTCTCCTGAATCTTTATTTCAGATGTGATCTCTTTTATGGTATTTTATGCTTTATATACTCAGTATATATTTCGTACTAACCCCCTCTCTTCGAGGGGCTGAATTTTATTCATGCGGGTACAAATATTAGTTTTGGGGATCCGCCAGCTTAGGATTTCCACTCAACTATTTTGGAGTGCTCCATTGTTCTGAATACTAGACTTTTGGTACCGATCTCTTGATGTATATATTTGTTTATCCAGGGGTACAGCGGGGCCCTGTCCCGTGACATGCTACTGTTAATACTCTTAGAGGTCTGTAGACATGTATGGATTGTATATAGATGTTATCCAGCTGTGCTAGTATGATTTATGTTTGAAGCATTCCTATTCGTAGTGGCAACCATGTCGGCTTGCATATATGTATATAGTTGGGACATTCCTATGCGTTATGACAGCCTTGTTGGCTTACGTACTATGTTCTCTTTTGATGATTGTGACTCCTAAGAAGACAGGTGGTTTTGGTGTATATATATATATATGTGTGTGTGTGTGTGTGACAGTTTTGAGATATTCCATCTTTATAAGTTCTACGTGTTTAGTTATTGATCGATTATAGCCAACAGTTGTGTATACAAGTGTCCAGCTCGAGCACTAGTTACGGTCCACGGGGTTGGGTCATGAAAAGAATGAGGAGGAGCACCGGTCCCTACATTGGTGATATCATGTAGGAAAAATAATATGTGTTAGTAATTTGAATGTACTATGTAAGCATGCATTATAAAGTAAAACATTTAGGACATTTATAAGGTAAATTACATAAATGAGTGCATGCATGAGTAATGAAGTAGATATCATTTAAATAATACATATATGGATATATACATGTATGAGTAATCATGTAAATAGCATTTGACACATTCATTTGTGGGAAGTTGACTATAACCGACATTAAGACCATGTGCGCTATTACATGGAATCCAACATAACCCCCTACGTTGACTGGGGAGTCTACTTGCCTAGGGTTGAACTCCATCAATTTTACATTCATTCTTTAACTTTAACTTTAAGGGATTTCATGGATCCATTAGCCTAAGCCTACAAGGGATCCTATGTTGGAATATAGTTAATTAGACAATGGGTGGCTACTAGGAGTATGGCTCGAGTGTGGTATGAATAATGGGTTGTTGACAGGGATGAAAAACTGGAAGCGATAGGATGGGAAGAGTTCAAAGGTGACTTCCTAGACCGCTTCTTCCCATTGTAGCTAAGAGAGGCCAAAATCTAAGAGTTCATCAACCTCCGTCAAGGGAATATGAGCGTGAGGGATTATGCTCTCAAATTCACTAAGTTGTCAAAATATGTTCCCTTCATGGTCTTCGACCCAAGAGCTAGGATGAGCAAGTTTATTTCTAGTGTCTCAAGCTTGGTGTCCAAAGAGGAACCCGAAAGTACCTCAAACAAGCCTCTTAGCATTCGTTCAGCCTTTCATAGGTAATGACAATAAATAAACAAGCGAAAATCATAGTAGTAAATCTTCAACTTACATATATCCACAATACCTCTAACTTTTAGATTTAACGGGGCTAAGATAAGTCCCTAGCTCACCCTCAATCATAATAGAAAGAAATTCCATAGTAAGTGTCTAAAGATCTTAACATATCATAATCTAGAAATATAAAGGAGTATTGTTTCCGGAATATGGGAACTCACCAAAAGTAGCCTTCAAAAAAATATAAACTAGCCATGTGGAGGAGAACAAAGAGGAGCATCGGTCCCTACATGGTGATATTATGTAGGCAAAACTATATGAGTTAGGACTTTGAATGCACTAACTATGTAGGCATGCATTACAAAGTAAAACATTTAGGACATTTATAAGGTAAAGTACATAAATGAGTGCATGCATGAGTAATCAAGTAGATATAATTTAAATCATACATATGTGGATATATACATGCATGAGTAATCATGTAAATAGCATTTGAAACGTTCATTTGTGGAAAGTTGACTATAACAGAAATTAAGACCATGTGAGCTATTACATGGAATCCAACATAACCCTCCTACGTTGGTCGGGGAGTCTACTTGCCTAGGATAGAACTCCATCAATTTTACATTCATTCTTTAACTTTAACTTTAAGGGCTTTCGTGGATCCATTAGCCTAAGCCTACAAGGGCTCCTATGTTGGTACATAGTTAATAAGACAAGGGGTTGCTACTAGGATTCCCTTACCGAATCCCACCTCAATGACTCATTCGGTGCTAATTCAATCTCATGGAATAGTTTAATACTTCAAAATAGTCATAGCATAAGCTTGATAATTCAAAACATCACATTTGGTAGAATAGCTCATTAAAAACTTTAATGATTCAAAACATGCAAGAATTGTCCTTATAGTATAAAGATCCATCATTCATAGCATTTCATCATTATTTTATTTCATAGGACTCCCTTTTGATCACAAACATTGCTTTCATAAATATTTATTTAGAGTCAAAGCTTTCAAGTCAAACTTTATTGAAAATATAATAAAACTAGATGGGTTTAAATCACTTCAACTTTCAAACATGTATGTAAATAAATTATGCATAAATACTTTAAAATCCATTAATTAAAAATTATGCTTTAAACAACCCACCGTGAATTTCAGGCCCTTTAAAGAGATAAATAAAGAAAATACTTGCAAACCATCAATTCATACATATGAAATTATTTTACATCAAAATAGACCAATAATCATTAGTTTAACCATAATTCATGCTATTAAGTAGAAATAATAATTACCCATAAGAAAATCTTACTTGAAATCAAGAGATTTAGTTGAAAGAGTTTTAGACTACATAGGTGAAAGAACCCATGGATAAACACCCACATACCTTCAAGTAAATCTTAAAGAAAATAAACATAATTTATCATATAATCAAAATACTTTAGGCATGAGAGAACATATTTTATCATATAATCAAAATACTTTAGGCATGAGCGTGGAAGGAATACTCTCATTGAAACCTTACATACCTGGAATTCGAAGCTTTACTCATAATCGAAAGACTTAATGAACACTCTTGAATCCTAATATTTTCTCCTTGTCAGAGCATTTTGTGTACTACCCAAAATATATGAATCACCAAAATAGTATTTCTATACAAGTAAGAACTAAAACTATATTTTGAGAATATATAAAGAAGTGTATAGAAAAAAGAGTTGCTTAAAAAAGCTTGATGAACAAAATGATGAAATAAGGTGGGTATTTATAGGTGTGAAGGAAGGACCAAACAACAATTAAAATAATTATAAAGAAAAATCTGAAAATTTAATAGAGAATTGTGATGTCATGAGTGATGTTAAATGGAGGACTATTGATATCATGGGTGATGTCAAATGGATCTAGATATTCTATTATTGTTGAGATAAATTTTTCTTTTTAAGGAATATCCCTTTTGGATCTATGTTTGAACGAGATAACTTCCTAATTAGGATTTGATGTCGTCATATGAATTGTATCTCTAGAAGTCTTATTTCATGTTGTAGAATCAACTGATTTAGAGCATCCTACAGTGAGATATGATTTTTCTTCTACAAATACTCTATTTCATCATAGCATCAAGTGTTGCAAATATTAATTTATTTTACCTACTTAGGCTCCAAATCTTAAGCTATGGTCTCACAAAAGTTATAGGTAATGATGTTGGGGTTATTCAAAAATTTAAATCACCTAATTTAGACCATCCTACGAAATGTTATGCACAAAGTATAGAAGCACTATCATTTTCATCAAGAATTGGAACACCATATATAATGTTTTTAGGGGGTGTTACAATGGTAGGTGATCGAGTATTTCTACAGGTATCGCCTACGAAGGGCGTGATGAGATTCGGGAGGAAGGTCAAGCTTATCCCCAGGTTCATCGATCCGTTTGAGATTTTGAGGCAGGTAGGAGAGGTGGCCTATGAGATAGCATTACCTCCAGCTCTTTTGAGTGTTCACCCCATTTTCCATATTTCTATGCTAAGACAGTATGTTCCATATGATTATTGCATGCTTAAGTTGGATTCGGTTCTGTTGGATGAGTCCTTAGCATTTGAGGAGGATCCTAAAGCAATTCTAGACAGGCAAGTTAGAAAGTTGAGAACTAAGGAGATTTCATCAGTGAAAGTCCAGTGGAGACATCGTCTGATCGAGGAGGAAACTTGGGAGACCAATATTGATATGCGGACCCAATATCATCACCTTTTTGAGCCTTTAGTTACCTTTCTTTCTTTTACTTCTGAGGCCAAAAGTCCTTTTAGTAGTGGATGTTGTAATGACCCTCGGAGCCATTTCTGCATTTTTGCGTGTTTTACTATTTTTACCCCTTCTTTTAGCTTTTTTGTAGCATTTATGTAGTGTTTGGATGAGTGAAACGCTCCCCAAGGTGTTCAATTGAGTTTTGAGGAAGTTTGGCCATTTCTGAGGCTTAAGGCTTGGAAGAGTTGATGTTAGTCAACATTCGGAGATTTTGATGTCGGATGACATTTTTGTTAGTTCCATCAGCTCCAAAAGGGTCATCTTGGTCGAGAATGAGTATTGGTTTGGGTTTTGGAGCTTTTGTTTTGAGTTTATGCGATTAGGCATTGTAACGTTAAAATTTTGGCCAAATTTTGAGTTCAAACAATATTCTAGAAAAACGTGGTCAGATTGAAATTCTGACAAGCTGGTTAGCTTGCTAACATCAAGTTTGGTCTAGAATGACCTTTGGTTTGGTTCCTGAGGTCTTTAAAATGAGTTTTTGGTCATTTGTGTGTTTGATGTGTTTTCTTGAATTAGTTTTGACTTTGATCAACATTAGATTGAGATGACCTATGTTGGGTGTTTCATTAATTCCATTTGAGTCTAGAATGTCGTTTACAAGTGGTTTGCACTTTTGGTTTGCATTATTTGGACTCCAAATGATGTTCAAGGATAGGTTTAAAGTTGTGAGCCTAGTCTCAAAACTGCAGTGCAGGCCTCTGGTGCGGTCACTTTTGCGACCCTTGGTCGCTTAAGTGATGGCCGCTTTTGTAACCAAGGTGTCGCTTTTGCGAAAGTCGTCCCTGGGATGGGGGTCGCTTAAACAACCAGCCCATCGCTTAAGCGATAGACACTTTTGCAATCGGGTTGTCGCTTTAGCGACAAACGCACATGGGCGGAGGTTGCTTTTGCGACCTGGATGTCGCTTTAGCGATGACCACACTAGGATTTAATCCATGTTTTTTCTTTATTCTTCAAAGATGAAAGGAGAGCTCGGACCAAGGCTTTTCCCTCATTTCTTGAATAATTTAAGTGGTTCAAAGGTAATTCTCTTTCATTTCCTTTTCCTAACTTGATCCTAGCGTCAATTCCGTGTTTTATTTCCATGCTTAACCTCAAATTCGTCTTCAAAGAATAGTATTTAGAGCATTTGAGGTATGAATTAAATCCCATTTTCGCCCAAACTTTGGGCATGTGATCCTTACCTCAAGGAGAACATTAGGACAGCTTTTGTTTCTTAATTCTATAATGTCGATTTGATGATCAAATTTTTGACCCCTTTTCGATTCGAATTTGGTAACTGTAATATGGGTACGTTAGATTCGTTTTGACTTGCTCGTTCTATTCTTGATAGCTTGGCAGCGACTCAAGACTCTTCGAAAAGGAAAAGCACCCAAGTAAAGGTTTGAGTGCGGTTTAGCCTCAAGGTACGTTATGGTTTCCCCTTTTTAGAATTGGTTTAGTTTGATCATCTATATATTTGAGTAGTCTGATAGCTAGGTTTGTGTCAGGATTAGGTGATAGGTATGCTTGATCCTTAGCGAGATTCATTGGCTATTTCAGGCTATTTAGCTTAGCATTTTATTGTTGAACCTTAGGTTAGGTTGATTCTTGGCTTGGTTGTCGCTTAGATCCTTAGACTGCCCTTAGGTGGTGTGAAACTTAGCTTGTGTACGTTTTGTTGCTCAGTTGAGTTGTATGCCATTTTTGTGCTATGTTTAAGTTTACTTCTCTATTTTGATTGAACTGTTGAGCCTAATGCCATGAGCTTGGACTGGAGGAGTTCCAGGTTAGTACCTTTGAGCTGTGATGGGTGTTTTACCCGGTTATACGCATGAGTTGGATTGTTTAAAGATATTGATTGGATTGCATTGGTGCATAAGCATGTTCATGGCATATTTGCATCTAATTTCTGAAAGTAAAGAGATTTTTGAGCTATTTTGGGTTATACTACACTTTTCTATGGATTTGAGCTCCAAGGGAATGGGATACCAATTTTTGATTGATTTTACCGATGAAAACTTTGGACTGCCTTTAGCTTTTATTAGACTTTGTTGTCTCTATCATGCTGCTTATTTATATATATACATACATATATATATATATGATCTTTTTGAGCTCGGTCGGCCTATGATACCTCCTCCCCCCCCCCCACTTTCTCTTAAAGATGTATGTATATGTATATATATTGTTAAAAAGTCTTATTTATTGATAAATTTGAAAAGAATTTTTTGGGTAGAAAATATAATAATCTTTTACCTCATTCAATATAAGGACTGGTGTAATAATTTAGAATGGAATACTGTTAGTTAATTGTAGCATCAGTTCTTATGTGGCTATCTATTTTGTTGCCTCATTTATATTCTAATGATTATCATGAACCAACATTATTATTCTTATATTTAACTTTCTTATTCCCCTTTCACTATTTTTATTCTCTCATTATTGAATATTCTAAACTCTCTCAAATGGTCAAATCTTGTAAATTATGCAAAATCTATCACTCTGTATTTATAAAGAGATCAAATTTGTTTTTTGGTATCTTCTTCAAATTTCAAGCACAAACTAATCAACACTATTTTAATATCATTATATCAACTTATCAAATTCAGTGCAACATTATTTCGATATCATTATATAAACTTTTCAAATTTTTGAGTCAAGTTTTATTTATTCTAACTTTATATTATATATTTTTCATTGAAAATTTATATTGTTTATATTATTACTTCATAATATCCACATATATCATTGAAGAAATCACGTTGAACATTATTAGTGCTTATGCGCCGCAAGCGGGCTTAGGCGAGGAGGATAAAATGTGCTTTTGGGAGAATTTGGACGAGTTAGTGGGAGGCATACCACCTACTGAGAAGATTTTTGTGGGAGGGGATTTTAATGGGCACATCGGGTCTATTTCGGGAGGGTATGATGATGTGCATGGAGGATTTGGCTTCAAGGACAGAAATGGAGGAGGAGTTTCAATTTTGAATTTCGCAAGAGCTTTTGGGTTGGTGATAACCAATTTGAGTTTTGCAAAGAAGGAGAACCACTTGGTAACCTTCCGTAGTTCGGTGGCTAAGATTCAGATAGATTTTTTTACTCCTTAGGAAGGATAATAACGGTCTGTGCAAAGACTGTAAGGTCATACCAATCGACAACCTTACAACCCGATATAAGCTCTTGGTGATGGATTTAGGGATCAAGATGATGAGAAAGAAGATGACCGACCTAGGATCAAACGGGGGGAGTTTGACCACGGCTAGTGCCCTGGAGATGGGAGAGAAATTAAAGGATATGGGGGCCTGGGATAGTAGTCGGGATGCGAATAGTATATGGGATAAGACGGCTAGTTGTATTAGGGTTGTAGCTAGGGAATTGTTAGGAGTCTCGATAGGTAGTCGTAGTCGACATCGAAGGGACTGGTGGTGGAATGGAAAGTGCAAGGGAAGGTGGAAGCAAAGAAGATGGTGTATGCAAAGTTTATAAAAAGCAAGGATGAGGTGAAGAAGTGGGCGAATAGAAAACTTTATAAGATAGCGAGGAAGGAGGCGAAGGCGGCGGTTTCGACGGCAAAAACGGCAGCTTTTGAACGCCTTTATGCTGAACTAGAAGAGAAAGGCGGGGATAGGAAATTGTTCAGGCTAGCCAAGGCGCGGGAGAGAAGGGCACGCGATGTGAATCAAGTGAAGTGCATTAAGAACGAGCATGGAAAAGTATTGGTAGAGGAGACCCTCATTAAACAGAGATGACAATCATACTTCCATAAACTCTTGAATTAAGAAAGGAACAGAGAGATTGTGTTGGGAGATTTGGAACATACACAGAGGTATCATAATTTTGGGTGTTGTAGAAGTATTACGGTTGAGGAGGTTAAGGGTGTTGTTCGTAGGATGCATTGGGGAAGAGCGACCGGACCTGACGAGATTCTTGGGGAATTTTGGAAATGCGTGAGCTCGATAGGTTTGGAGTTGACTAGGTTGTTTAATGTCATCTTTCAGACGGAAACGATGCCCGAAGATTGAAGGTCAAGTGTAATGATCCCTCTATACAAAAATAAGGGGGATATCCAGAGCTACAACAACTATAGAGGTATCAAGCTTCTAAGCCATACTGTGAAAGTGCGGGAAAGAGTGGTGGAGATGAGGGTGAGGAGAGGCGTGTCTATTTCAGAGAACCAGTTTAGATTTATGCTGGGACGCTCAACTACAGAAGCCATCCATCTTATGAGGAGACTGGTGGAGCGGTATAGGGAGAGGAAGAGGGACTTGCATACGATATTCATCAACCTAGAAAAGGCTTATGATAAAGTTCCACGAGAGATACTATGGAGATGTTTGGAGGCTAAAAGAGTACCTATGGCGTATATTAGGGTGATCAAGGACATGTATGAGGGTCACAAAATCAGGTAAGGATAGTAGGAGGGGACTCGAAGCACTTTCCAATTGTGATGGAGTTGCATCAAGGATCAACTCTTAGTCCATTTTTATTTGCCTTGGTGATGGATGGATTGACGCGATAAATTCAAGGTGAGGTGCCATGGTGTATGCTTTTTGCGGACGATAGTCTAATTAATGAGACTCGTAGCGGAGTTAACGCTAAACTGGAGGATTGGAGACATACCTTGGAGTCTAAAGGGTTTAAGTTGAGTAGGACCAAGACAGAGTACTTGGAGTGAAAGTTCAGTGAGACACCTCAGGAGGTTGGCGCGGAAGTTAGGCTTGGTGACCAGGCCATCCAAAAGAAAAGTAGTTTCAAGTACCTTGGGTCTATCATGCAAGGCAGCGGGGAGATTGACGATGATGTCACACATCGTATTGAGGCAGGATGGATAAAATGGAGGCTTACTTCCGGTGTGCTATGTGACAAGAAGGTGCCACCACAACTTAAGGGCAAGTTCTATAAAGTGGTGGTTAGACCGGCTATGTTATATGGAGCAGAGTGTTGGACAGTTAAGGTCTCTCACGTTCAAAAGATGAAAGTTGCCGAGATGAGAATGTTGAGATGGATGTGTGGGCATACCAGGAGTGACAAGATTAGAAATGAGGCTATTCGGGACAAGGTAGGAGTGGCCTCGATGGAAGACAAGATGCGAGAAATGTGACTGAGATGGTTTGGGCATATGAAGAGGAGAGACACAGATGCCTCAGTGTGAAGGTGTGAGAGGTTGGCCATGGATGATTTCAGAAGAGGTAGGGGTAGGCCGAAGAAATATTGGGGAGAGGTGATTAGACAAGACATGGCGCAGTTACAGCTTACCGAGGACATGACCTTAGATAGGAGGGTGTGGAGGACCCACATTAAGATAGACGGCTAGTACATAGTCTCATTACTCTTCGTTATTAGTAGGCGCATTAGCGCACTATAATTTCTTGTGCTCTAATTTCTGTTATTATCTATTACTATCTATTACTTTCTGTACTTTGATTACTCTATTTTATCTGTGTTGCTTTCGTTATTTGTTTTCCCATAACGCTTTGAAATTCTTAGCCTAATCTGACCTCTTTTTATGCTTTTATTGAGCCGAAGGTCTTTCGAAAACAACCGTCCTACCTTGGTAGGAGTAAAGTCTGCGTACACTTTACCCTCCCTAGACCCCACGTTGTGGGATTTCACTGGGTGGTTGTTGTTGTTGTTGTTGTAATGTCCACATATATACTACTTCTCCAGACCTCATTTGTAGGGTTATAGTGAGCATATTGTAATTATTTAATTTTTATATATCAACGAAAAAAATAAAACTTCTTCATGAAATTTGGCTTTAGGCCCCCAGACCTATTGAGACGGCCCTGCCGAATTGATGGATTGTAGTAGGCGTCATCATAACCTCTATTTATCATCCAATCCATTTTCTTTTAAATTCCCCGTCTTTTGATAGTTGTAATCTGTGTTGTTGAGATTTAGTTACAGTCAAAGGCTTCGATAATGGGCTGAATGGAATTTAGGGTTTCATTAAAAGTTTTTGATCTTTTAATTTTTACCCTAAACTTTTAAATATTCTAATTCAACCCCATCTCTTCATAATTAACCCCTAATTAAATGTTTATAACAAAAGAAAAGGAAAAAAAAATAGAAATCCCTTATCCTCCTTTTTTTAAACACTCTTGTTCTTTTTCCCTCAAAAATTCCCTCCTCTCAAAAAAATAGAAATCCCCTATTTCTCTTCTAGTTCCCCTATCCTTCATTCCCCTCTGTTCTCCTTTTCCCTCCTCTCTTCTCTTCTCTTATCTTTTCTCCTTTTTTTAAACACTCTTGTTCTTTTTCCCTTTCATCTTCTTTTTCCTTAACTTCTTTGCCTTTTTTCTTCTCCGTTTTTTCCTTTCTTTTCAAACTTTTTGTATTTTCATCATCTTCTTCTTCGAATATTGTCATCCTCATTTTTTTTTTTCACTCCGATTTGATTGTGAAAATTATAAAAAAAAAATTAATATGTTGTTTATATAAACAGGAGTTGTTCAAGCAACCAAGAGATGTTGTTTAAACTACCCTGAGTTGTTTAGTTCAAACAACAGAAGTTGTTTAAACAATCAAAAATTATTTAAACAACCAAAAGTTGTTTAGTTCAAACAACCAGAAGATATTTAAACAACCCTAAGTTGTTTAGGTGTTTTTTATGATTCTTTAATTAAAACAATGTGAATATTTTAAATATCAGCTAGTTGTTTGGAGAGATATGAAAATATTTGGTAATTATTTTGAAGACCGAGATATGAAAACATTTGTTAGTTGTTTAGACAAATATTTAAACATCTGCCAGTTGTTTAGAGGTGATGATGATGTGGAGGAGGGGAGGTTGGGGGATGATGGGGCTGAGGGGTGGATGAGGAGCAGGGAAAAAAGAGAGGGGGTCTTTTGTAAATTAAAAAAAAATTGTGGGTTCTTAAAATATGTGTCATTATCACTAATTAAAAAAAAGTTCCTTTTACTTTATTTTCAATACTTGTATCATATATTTTTTATTTACACTTTCAAAAATCTCTTTTAATTCAATCAACCACCAACTTTGAAAGAATTTCATTTGTGATAGTTATGGGTGTCTCTGAAATTGCGGGTGATCATGGGACATTTGTTAACAATTTTGTCAACTGTACTAAAATTTTACACATGGATAAATTTAATTATGACACCTGGCTTATAGATATACATGCCTTTTAAATTGATAATTATAATTATTTTTAATTTAATGAGATTTAATTATGACACTTCGCTTATAGATACGCATACCAAAAATTCTCGACCATCAATTTTTTTTAAAAATAGTATTTTTATGGTTCTGCCATGTGGCAACATGGCATTTTTTGATTCTCCTATTATTTATAGATTAATGTTCATTAAAAATATCATCAAAATTTTAAATTTGTTGAAAAAAAGTTACCGCATTTAATAACACGAAATGTGCATCTAATGTGCATCTGTGTATAACAATCTCATGTGGCCTTTTAAAAAAAAAAATACAGCTTTGAAATTTATTTTTAATTTTAAAACTAAAATATTTATCTTTTTATGGTGTTGCCATGTGGCACTCTGAAACGACATTTCGATATAAAATATATCACAACTGAAAGGTTGAAATTATTTCAGTATACTAGTGGCAACTACAGCAAATTAAGTATTCAATAACAATATTAGATATATTTAAGCATTATGGGGTTGTTAATAACTCCAACGGGTTCCTCGACGTATGATTAAGAAGTAAAAAACAATGATATAAAAATATATGAAAGATTGCTTTTTCTAATCCTGAATTTCTGGAGCAGACGATAATTTTCACAACTCAATGACAATATTCTCAATGTCATCATGTCATTACAAATTTGCAGTTCGTAGCACATTCCAGAGTTCCTTTTCTTCTTCTTCTTTCTTCGACGATTTCCAACCATCTGAAATGTGATAAATCACTTCAAAATGTCGCCATTTAATCTCTCTGCAAATGATGAATTCACAAAAATATAACTACAATTTAAGCAAGAAAAATCTCATGTTGCCAAGTACAAAAAAAATTATTCATAGATCAAGAGCTACAGTATTTGCATTTTTCAGAATCTAGCTCTCTATATGTGATCTCTTCCATCTATTTTCATTTCACAGTTAAACCTTTTTAACTGAGCATGTATAATTAGCAATTCTAAGAGATGCACAGAAGTATCTACCCCTACCAATATGGATACATATAAGAGACGGTTATCTTCCTTCGAGAAATAGGAGTGTCTTAAAATATGCAAGATCTTCTATTTATAATAATAATGCTAATATATCAAAATAATAAAAGAAGAATGATCATGTTAGTTGTACAGCTCATATCCTACATGGATATGGACATTCGACTTGTTTATTTCTGCATATTAAGAGTATTTTATTACTTCTTTCATATACTAACATTAGTGTCATTTGATATTATAAGAATAATACTAAATATAGTGTATTAGAATGCTGAGATTAGTTATGCTACAATTAGTTATGTTGAAACTATTTTCTATTCACTAATTTATTTAGTTTTGTGTATTAACAACAATCACTGTCTTTAGAGTTTCAATATTCATTAATAAAATTAATTTAATACTCCCTCCATTCACTTTAACTTGTAAAATAATTTCTAGTTTGATTTTTACTTTTACTTGTCAAATCAATAAAATACATTTTTTTCCTCTTATACCTCAATTTATTTATATTGAGTTAATTTAGATAGTCTTAGAAACTTGAAACAAATTTAGATAGTACAAATTCATGTAGTGCAAATTTTGGTCTAGTCCTCTCCCGTTGTGTCGACGAATGCCTAAGCTTTTGGTCAAACAAATTTAGATAGTCAATTAGAGTTTAGTGCATATGTATATCGGAGAAAGAGATCGGAGCAAACTTCCAAGAGTTCTGTTAGCTATATTTCTGATATATATGCACCTAAATGATGCCAAAACGAAGAAGAAATAAGTGTCCCATGCAATGAGATCTCAGTTCTTTATCTCACCATATTGAAAGCAATATCCACTTGTGTCATAGCTCGGTGGATGAAATAATGTTTTAAAGACTATATTTGTTGGTGGAATGTATTGGTGACCAGGTATTTGAAGTCAAATTTATTTATTTCTTAGCTGTGACCAAGCTATTGCACTTTGGACCCAATAAAGGCCATATGTAACAAGGAAACATAGTACTGCCTAACTCATGCCACTGTTACAAGTACCAAGAGTTGAATGAACATAGAATTAAAGTAGTTCTTTTTTCAAAATTTGAAAAAGTATCATATCTATACATGAGAATCCAGAAGGGCTAAGGGCACATATACCTACAAGATCACCAACCCAAATTCCAGCCTCATCCCCACCAGTGGCTAACAATGAGGGCTTCAGGTATTTTGAATTCAAGCCTTGGAAACAGCCTCTGGCAGAAATGCAAGATAAGGCTGCGTACAATAGACCCTTGTGGTCAGGTCCTTTCCCGGACCCCGTGCATAGCGGGAGCTTTAGTGCATCGAACTGCCCTTTGCCTAAAGCTAATAGTGAGGATTTTGGGAGAGCATAAGAACGGATTTAGAAAATAGGAGTTTTGAATCATGGTCAAACCAAAGTAAACACCAATCAACTTCATATTCAGACATAGTTAACCTCGTTTATCTATTGTTGGTGTAGAACTCACTTAACCTCATTTATCTATTTCAATTTATCAAATTTGTTTATCAATTTGACAATGTGACATGGAATCACAGTATCTAAAAAATAAAAAAAGAGAAGGAAAGACAAGTTAAAAGGAACTAACTTTGGGATGTCAGATAAATATAATCCATAAGCTTCGCCATCCAAAAATTGAGGAAAAATTTGGGATTTCAACCCCTCTTAGGTTTGAAGAAGCTAAAAGAAAAACAAAACAGTACAGGAGTGACACTAATTGGACTATGAGAAAGTCGAGCAAATAGCAACCATAACACAGAAAAATCTAAAACAATGAAGGTGAAACAAAACAAAGCGAAAAAATCGGCAATAATAAGAAAACGATATATAAGTCAAATCAGAAAAAATAGCATCATATAGCTTTGATAAAAACATCAAGAGGAGTTAACCTGAAGATCTACCATGACCTGAAAAGACGGAAGAAAACTAAAAAAAACTACAGAAAAAGATTTAATAAAAAAATGGAAGGAAAAAAATGAAGAAGCTGTAAAGTTTCTACAACCACAAAGTGGCTTTTAAGAGCCACGGCAATGAGAAAAGACCCAAAGGCATAGGCTTATAGACATGTAGAAAAACTTGCATCAGTTTAATAGATGAAATAACTAAAAGTGACAATATTTTCATTACTGTTGAACTGTCACAGAAAAGACCTCATTTTAATGCAACTCTATTTACTCGTCATGTTCAAAGCGATTTCTCTTGTCAGGTTGCATCAGTCTATATAATCCACATTTCCTAGCCCTTTAATCAGCATGTGTTTTTTAAAATTTTAATCATTTTATGATTCGTTTTAAACATCTCTACGACTTTTCTATATTTTTTACTGAAGATTTATTAAGGAATAAGGCATGAAAAAAAAATAATACTAAAGTAATTTTTGAATTACGGGTAACAGTGATTAATGTGCATGTGTTTATATGTTAAACTTTAATTAATGGATTGCAAATACGGTATATATCACAAACAAGACTTGAGGTAAACATACAATATGTACACCTAAAACGAAGAGCTTTACTTACTACACCCTGAAAAACTACATAAAGGAGAGAACATACTGACCACAACAGAGAGCAAAAGGTATACCCAGACTGAGCATATCCAAGAAAGACACAAGTGGTTGCCTTGGGGACAATGTTTCTCTTAACAGCGTAGGAACATGAACAAAACACGCGCATCCAAATACTCGCAAATGTCTATTATAGTACTGCCCTATCCTAATTTGTCGGCCCACTACACAGTAATAACAACTAAGAAAAGCTTTGAATATTGAATCTGACCCAGGGATAAGATCGACATGTGGATTAATCTAGGAGATCATCTCCAAAAGACTGATTTTCACGGATAGGTATTCTGAAATGCATTTTGACTTCCCTGAGTTTCTTCCTGAATGTGAGAACTTATAGATTGCCTTAAAACTACACAACAGTATTTTTTTTTTCTATTTTCAACCTCTAGGTCAAAATCGAAAAGTTGGGAGAGAACTTTCAATAAACGATGACACTGAAAATAGCAAGGAAAATCGTATCAAATCAAAGAAATGGCTTTTCTTCAACCCAAAATTTAACAATTTTAGGTTTTTCTTCAACCCAAATTTTCAGTGTGTTCCTTCCATTTATAGATAGAGAAATGTCACCTTAGAACAGTTGAGAGGAAAACATACCTCAAAATAGCAAGAAATTCTTGAAAGTCTGAAGGAGAATTGCAACAGTACTCCTCTGCTCTCTTGGTTAAAAAAAATCAAGTCTAACTTAGTTGTGTAATCCGACAATATCCGTCTAATTTGATAAGCATCTGTAGAAAATAAAGACACCTGCAAAAATAGCCATCAAAAGATTTCATACACTGCCAAGCAAACAAAGATACATTATATAAGAATTATCAGAGTTATCACTATGGACAGGAAAGTCAACATTCCAATGCAACTAATTATATTAAACCGAAACATTTACCAATTGCCTAGGCACATAGTTTTAAACAATGTAGTTAAGAAATCTGTTTATGAATCTTTATACATACTACTTACCTTGTATGTCAACAACATACCCAGTGAAATCCTACAAAGTGGGATCTAGGAAGGGTAGAGTATACACAAACCTTACCACTATCTTGTGGAGGTAAAAGAGACTATTTCCGAAAAACCCTTGGATCAAGTGTATCAAACCCATGTAAAAGAAGAAGAAAATAATTTACACATCATAGACAAAAGGATTTAAGTAACTACAAATGCTAGTACTTGAAGGATTGTACCATGGCCAGTTCTAATCTTGATGTCAAAAAGTTTAATTAATCAGGTTAGTAAAAGTATACTGATTAACTGCCTCATACCTTTGCAAACTGATTAACTACCTCATACCTTTGCCTATAAATGTTCGTTTAGTTTCATGAGCCAGGAGAACAATGTAACGCACAGTACTACCTGACAACTTTTAGGATCAAATTTGAAGCTTTCACATGGTAAAGTTTCAATCTTTTCGTTTTATGTCAAGAATTTAAGTGTTTTGGTGACCCTCTTGGTGAAGATGGTGGAATGGTTTGGGTAGTTAGGGGTGGAGGGTTAGGGCTAAATTGATAATTTGAAAACCTACCTCTCTACCCCAGTTAGGGGTGGTGAGCTAATATACTACTCCCTACGTTTCAATTTGTTTGTATGATACGACGTTTAAGAAATTAAAAAGGCTTTTAAATCTTGCGGTCTTACACTACTTATACGTAAAATGTACCAAAATTGGTAATTACTCAAAAATCATCAGTCTCCTAAGAACATGTCAAACAAAAACCAAAAGGAAAGATAACGAAAGAAACAAGTGCAGCCTAAGAATAATTACTAATAAATTAAGTTCTATTCCTAGTGACAAGAATCAAGCAGTGGACTTAGGCATTAAAAAGTTAAAATAACAACAACATACCAGTGAAATGCCAAAACGTACAATACAACTACTCCTACCATTTCAATTTACAACAACAACAACAACAACCCAGTGAAATCCCACAACATGGGGTCTAGAGAGGGTAGAATGTACGCAGACCTTACTCCTACCAAGGTAGGACGGCTGTTTCCTGGAGACCCTCGGCTCAGTAAAAGCATAAATGCATAAAAAATGTTAGATAAGAATAGAAAATTAAAAGCTTTATGAGAAAAACAACAAACAAATAACGAATAGATGATAAATAAATACAAATAAATAAAGACTAAGAACAAATAACGATTAAATAAATAATGAAAGCGTCACAGGTAAAATTGAGTAATCAAAGCATAAAAAGTAATAAATAATAACAGAAATAACAGAAATCAGAAGTCAAAGCGCAAGAGATCGTAATGCACTACTACACCTATGAATAGAGAAGAATAACGAGACTATGAACTAGCCTTCTATCCTAATGTGGGTCCTCCACACCCTCTTATCTAAGGTCATGTCCTCCGTAAGCTGTAACTGCGTCATGTCCTGTCTAATCACCTCTCCCCAATACTTTTTCGGCCTACCCCTACCTCTTCTGTAACCATCCATGGCCAGCCTCTCACACCTCCGCACTGGGGCATCTGTGTCTCTCCTCTTCACATGTCCATACCATCTCAGTCGTATTTCCCGCATCTTGTCTTCCACCGAGGCCACTCCTACCTTGTCCCGAATAGCCTCATTTCTAATCCTGTCGCTCTTGGTGTGCCCACACATCCATCTCAGCATTCTCATCTCAACAACTTTCATCTTTTGAATGTGAGAAGTCTTAACTGGCCAACACTCCGCCCCATACAGCATAGCCGGTCTAACCACCACTTTGTAGAACTTGCCCTTAAGTTTTGGTGGCACATTCTTGTCACATAGCACTCCGGAAGCGAGCCTCCATTTCATCCACCCTACCCCAATACGATGTGTGACATCATCGTCAATCTCCCCGCTGCCTTGCATGATAGACCCAAGATACTTGCAACTACTTCTCTTTTGGATGACCTGAGCACCAAGCCTAACTCCAACATCAACCTCCTGAGGTGTCTCACTGAACTTGCACTCTAAGTACTCTGTCTTTGTCCTACTCAACTTAAACCCTTTAGACTCCAAGGTATGTCTCCAATCCTCCAGCTTAGCGTTAACTCCGTGGCGAGTCTCATCGATCAGGACTATGTCATCCGCGAAAAGCATACACCATGGCACCGCACCTTGAATTTGTCGCGTCAATCCATCTATCACCAAGGCAAATAAAAAAGGACTAAGAGCTGATCCTTGATGCAACCCCATCACCACTGGGAAGTGCTCTGAGTCCCCTCCTACTGTCCTTACCCTGGTTTTGGCTCCCTCGTACATGTCCTTGATCACCCTAATGTATGCCATAGGTACACCTTTAGCCTTCAAACATGTCCATAGTATTTCTCTTGGGACTTTATCATAAGCCTTTTCTAGGTCGATGAATACCATATGCAAGTCCCTCTTCCTCTCCCTATGCTGCTCCACCAGTCTCCTCATAAGATGGATGGCTTCTGTAGTTGAGCGTCCCGGCATAAATCCAAACTGGTTCTCTGAAATAGACACGTCTCTCCTCACCCTCATCTCTACCACTCTTTCCCACAGTTTCATAGTATGGCTTAGTAGCTTAATACCTCTATAGTTGTTGCAACTCTGGATATCCCCTTTATTTTTGTATAGAGGGATCATTATGCTCGACCTCCATTCTTCGGGCATCGTTGCCGTTTTAAAGATGACATTAAATAACCTAGTCAACCACTCCAAACCTACCGAACTCGTGCTCTTCCAAAATTCCCCAGGAATCTCGTCAGGTCCGGTTGCTCTTCCCCAGCGCATCCTACCATTTCAATTTATTTATTTTATTTTTATTTTCAGTCCGTTGCAAAAAGAATATCCCTTTTCTACTTTTAAAACTATTTACTTCTAACTTTCGAGCTAATAATGATGAAAGTCTCAGTTTATAACCTTTGATACTAACAAGTACTACAATATATACAACCTATTAAATGAATTTGAATACGTATTACATAGCTCAATCCTGATCTCTCACTGACATTGATGTTCATGTCCCTAACAACAATTAAGATTGATAATTCACCCACAATCTAAAATGAAATACGTTTTCAAAGATCATCCAGAAATATGGTATCAACAAAAATGGTATACCAACAAATTGTACTTACAAAGGCATAATCAAAATGATAAGCAGTCACAATAGTGACAGTCGGCAGTCAAGTCACAACATTTCTGATACATACATCTAGGAAATCTTAGGCATGAATAAATCGATGACAAATAAGAACATGCATGCACAAAATGATAAGAAAATATTTCATAATAAGAACAAAAGAACAAGTCGCTAAATCAAGATCATCGATGTGAAAATTTAAATAACCATATAAAAAATTTAATTGCTTTCTCAAGATGTGGAAATTTCATTTCTTACCTATCAGTATGAGGCACCCACAAATTAGTATCAAGGAGCTTATATGCAGTTCCCTTTGTATCGTATATACCCCTTGAACTCCAGCAAAATTTTGTCCATGAAAAAAATACTTCAATTATTTTTGTTATCAACATATTCGATCTAGTAAGAACTTGATCAAAATGAAAATAAGTATCAATAATAGAGCTTATATAGATGCACAAGAAAGACTTTAAGCCTAACATTTTTTCCTTATAAGCATTTGTTCCTCAAGTCAATCCAAATGCTTTTTACAAATAATCTATCGACGAACTAAATATATATATTTGAATTTAATTATCTTGTATAAGTAAAATACAACTTGTTCGGTATTATTTTAGGGTCATTAACACAAACTGACAACTATTAATTTCAATGCCAGTGTCCTATCTAGGCATATTAGTTATAAGAAAAATAAATTAAATCCTCAAATTTTTGACATAAAAAATGTGTTGCAAAGCCAAAAATATGTCAAATAACTAAATAAACAACATATAGCAAGTGGCAACAACCATGTGTTAAAAAGAAAAGTACCTCTCTAACTTCACAAAGTAGGTGGTAAGGTTGCGTGCATAGCAACCTCTCTAGGCCTATTTGTGAAATTACACCGAGTAAGTTGTTGTATAGGATGTAATAAAAAAAATTAAGGCGTTATGGAATATTTTCAAAAAAATTGAAAAGAAAAAACTTATTCACTTAATTAGATGTGATACCATAAAGATGAAACTTTGTGGACTTACTATGCAGAACGACACTCTTGGGCAAAAAAAAAGAGGAAATTGGATGCTATTTCCTGCAATAGATTTGCTACAGAGAGTACATTTAATGGGGTTTGCTCAGCCGTCTTTAACACGATATTGTTGCCACAAGCTAAATCAGGGCCAATCTTCTAAGAAAACACGAGTGAAAAATTTCAAGACATAATCTAACCAGCAAACCCAATCAGTTCATGCAACATTTGAACATGATTTGGTCCACCAACAGGAATAGTCATACATGAATTTATATGCCCAGCCTGCAGAGTCGATACGAGAACATAATACCAAGGATGTGACAAATTTTAGATGTATTCACTTGATGTGCTACCTTGTGATACAAACTCTCAACTTCATCTTTATCAAAGGCAGATGCCAATCTATAGCAACCTACAAGAAGCAGAAAACCCATGATTGCGAAATGGTTTTCCATTTCAGTCATCATCTTTGCTTTCCAGGCAAATGCAAGCTTGCTTGCTATTAATTTAGCCTCTAGTACAATCCCCCGTGAAAGTTCCATCAATTGTTCTAATAAAAGGATGCAACTCTGCCTAATAATATTACGATGAAATCCAATCTCTTCTTTCTGATGGTTGGGAGGATAAAACCCTTCCAGTGCTTCCAACACAAACATATACGAGTCCGGTGACATTCGAAGAGCACTAAAGACTTCACTTCGCAACAACTTGTGCTCCTTTGAATGCTTGTTTACAAAATTCTGCAAATTCTTTCCACTCATGTTCATAAGGATAATTGTCATAGTATTGGAATGACCGAAAGTGCAAGCACAGGCTTTAGCAGAGACTGATACAGAGTTGAGGGCCTTGGTGCCTGTGGGAATAGATGGATTAGTAGATCCCATCTGATTCACATTAGCTTGCTCTGGCCTTTTAGCCTCACAAATGAGGGATAGTGCAGCTTGATCTTCCTTCTGCCTTGTAAGAAATTCTATCAGATATTGAGACTGAAGTTTGTAATCCAGAATACATCTGATAAAAGCTCTAAGAGAAGCAACCTTTCGTTCAATGGATTCAATTTATTGACAAAATTTTAAATAGAATTTTTTTTAAAATGAGTATTTGATCTTAAAGGAGGAGGTTAATATATTGGCAACAGAAGTGGCATAGCACCTTTTCTTCGACGGTGCAGGTCTCTTTCTCAAAGACATTCACATAATTACTTTCAACATATTCCAAGTAACTTTCAGAATGGCTGAAAATTGAAAACCAAAATTTGTTAATAGAATGGAAAAGGCCATAGGCAATAGGAAGAAAAAAGACTCTAGATGAGAACCCACTTTGTAAAATCAAGTGTAGCACACGTACCTAAAGTGTAGTATACGTGTTTGCTAATGTAGAAGGCACGCGTCTAATGAAAATTAATTGGAAAAATTGGTAATAACGATTTAAGAAATTAGCGAGTCACCTCAAGACACAACCATCACTTATGTGTGAAAGAAGAGAAAATTGATTTTAACAAAATATCATCATAGAGCATGTATAAATCACCTATCCTATTGATTGAGTCTTTTTTATTGATAGAGAACATGAAGCTACTTGTAAACTTGAGGGGAGAAGTTTCTATTAACATAAAACATCAACAACATGGAAATACACTTTTTATTGCAGCAGTCGTGCTAGGTTCAATGAACCTTTAAACTTTTCAATTTAGAGCTGAATCATAACTGTAAATTAAAATATATATTTTGAGATCAAATTCCTACAATGTAGTGTTATCATCCCTGACCTCTATCACCCTGAAAATAAAGTTGTGTATCAACTTTAAAATCAAGTAAAGAAAATATGGAAGCTGACAGGTTAGTTCAGTAACAATTTGACAGTACTTTGGTGCTTACTTATTCATAACTTCCTCAAATAGTTTTCTTTGTATAATCAGTTCGTCGTTGATGATATTCACTTATGTACCACATTCTCATCTTGATATAGTAATCAAAACTTTAATGAAGCTACTATCTGACCTTTATAATATTTCCAATAATGTTTCGATAGAATAATATAGTGGCTAATGATCAAAAGCATCAGCCGTTGAAGATAACAACTTTAAAGTTAAAAGCTCAATCCAGTTCACAACCTGTACACCTATATCATCTAAGGATTACATGATTAGCTCCATCTTAGGGTGAGAAAGGATCAAGTACTCATAGTCATAGTCTAGCAGAGAGAAGTGGTGTCTTTTCTACACTTCCAAAGCGGAATGCTCCTATTATTTTTACATATTACTTGATCGGAATATTTATTTGTCAAGTCAGGAGAAAAATATAAGAGAGTTGTTATTAGTGTCTTAAAAACTTTCTAAGAAATCTAGAAAAGTCCATAACACAGAGAAAGAAAAAAAGAAGCACGCCATATTTAAAAATTGGAAGACTTCTCCCGTTAAAGAATGTCATTCTATTTCTTCAAATGTGCATTTTTCAGTTCTAACAATAGGGTGTAAGCTTCACTAACCTTTATACGTAGTGCAGTCTTCTTGTAACTATTACGGGAAGGCATTTGGTGGCCTTTTAGGTTTAGTAGATCTTTCTTCTAAAGGATAGATAAGTTAGGATTTCATGAGAATGCATTTTGAATGATCTCATACACTATATTAAAATGTAGAATGATCATCTGTATCTTCTATTGTAGGCGGAACTATTAATAATTTGATATTTTTTGGAGTTGGAATGTCAACATTGGCTTTTGAGACATTTGATTTTGTTCCATCTCTTCTACCAGTTGGCACATTCTAAAATGAACCTCTCTATCATGTGGCATCAACAACAACAACTACACGAAGATAATTAAATGCATAAAGGTAGAATACCTGAGCAACTTGAAAGGGAAAAAAAAGTTGATTTAGGCATACTATCAAACAACACCAACTTCATCATCAAAGAACCCATCCGCCCTAAAAGAGTACTTTTAGATTTTTTACACAAATTTAATTACCGATTCACCCAATTTCAAGAAGGTTAACAAACTCATCAGTTTCAATCTTGAAAGGAAGAACACTTAGTGCATATAATATAGACACTCTCAAACTTATGCATAGCTAAATTAGTATGCTTTAAAAAATAACTCAGGAGCAACTCAACAGAGAAGCTTTGAGTTGATAGGCATTTAGAGACTCTAATCTTGTAACCTTCGAAGACGAAATTGGAAGCTGAAAATTTGATTTGATATGGTCCTTTGAGGTCGGAATTGAAATTTTCACATTGAATCGAAATTTCTTTGGTGGAAAGCAAAGCTTCGAAATCCACCATTGTTGAAGCTTGGGTCTCGGATTTTGATTTCCCTTTTCGAAATTTTCTGGGTGATTCTGACTTGGTGATACCAATTTAAGATTAAATTTTGTCAATACTTAGCTGACACTGGGGATAACTGTTCAAGTCTCCATTGATTGAGGTACTCTTTGAGGAACTTTGTTGATGGTATATATATGCTTTACTATTTGCTTCAATGAAAAATATTTGGCACAACTATATAGATTGTATGTTGCAAAAAACTAATATAGAAGATGAAGGTATTATGACCTTTGTACATTGTTGTCGTCATGTTTGTGACCAGTTAGCCGCTTCAATTGATTACATTAACAGGTTAGATTATTCGGATTGGATATTTGTGTAGGTTCACTCACATTATTGGAAGAATACCTTTTAGGTGTTTGAGTTCTTAATAATGCTAATGTCTGCTAATATCTTTATTGAAGCAGTTGGGCTAGTAAAGAGAATAAAGTGAGCTATTAAAGTGGGAAAGTAAAACGAAAAGAGCAAGAAAATGGAGAAGCAGGCAAAAATCGAAACGAACTTATGGAAAGACTTGACATAAATAAATTTGAGCAAAATTTGAATGGCAAGCATACCTGGCGTCACAAGGATGAGGAGCAGACGAAGACAAAGTTTTGGTTTGCCGTGGAGTTGTACGAGTTCGAGGGTCTGTTTATTTCAAAGAGAAATCGATACTTCTAGAGTCCATTTTGAACACATGACACAATGACCATTTTATTTTT
This sequence comes from Solanum dulcamara, assembly GCF_947179165.1. Lineage (NCBI taxonomy): Eukaryota > Viridiplantae > Streptophyta > Magnoliopsida > Solanales > Solanaceae > Solanum > Solanum dulcamara. The sequence goes on along the minus strand of NC_077245.1, from coordinate 47,298,320 downwards.
GGCAAAAGAATGAAGAAGATGGTTCTAGATATATGAGGAATGAGATATTTGTTAGAGCAAAATTACTTTTTTTCCCTTGACCATCCTAGCACTTTCACTCTTCTATATAGTAAGGAAAATATATATATATATATAATTAAAAAAAAAATAGTCCAAAATATTTTTTAAAGATAAATATGTATTCCTAAATTTCAGGCGTTCATTTATTTTTTAAAAAAGATAAATATGTATTGAAGAAGTCTCCATCGTGCATGGAGCAGTTATTTCAGCCACATATTTATAATTAGATATATAGATTATTATTATTATTATTATTGTTGTTGTTGTTGTATGCATTTGTTTTGTTATAAATAAGGAGGAGTTGTGGTTTCAGATTAAAAATATGATAATTTCCCACAAAAACTTTTAGAATTGTTAAATTTTTAATTTTAAAGTTGTCCATTTTTTTGTCAATTGGCATTTTTTATTGTATTACTTTTTTGTTAATCAGTTTTTAATTATATATATTTAATTGCTTTTTAAGAAAATTGAAAATTCAAGAATATTATAGCGCTGACACGTGGCATTTTGCCTTTTCTATTATATATAAACTAGTATATGTATCTGCATTGTGCGGTCAATTGATAACGGAATCGTAAATAGTTTATTGACAATTTCAAAATTCAACTTATTATAAAATGATGTTGTTAAATTTATATAAAAGAATGTTAATATTTAGCATTTTGAAAGGTTATAATAAAATATGTATGAAAATAAATCATTATATAAACTTAGCTCATTGTCTAAATTTGACAATAATAATTTTTAGCATTATTTAATTTATTTATTTTTCAAGTTATCAAAACATAAATATACTCACATAAATCAGATTATCCTCTTGTTAGAATAATGAAAATATAAGAAAATTTAATCGATAGATAAAAAAAATAAAATGTAACTAAGAAAAGTCCAACGATTATGATAATGCTAAGTATAAAACTAAGAAGTTTAAATCACTTGAATATCAAATTGTGTAGGCATACTATTCAAATTTTTAAATTTTGTCTTTCAATTTTTCTAAAAATCGTATAATAATTATAAAAAATCATATAATTATATGGTATTTTAGTACTATACAATTCTTACAATTGAATAATATTTTTATAGATTTATTTTCAAATCAATTTCGGATAACACATTGAACGGATAATAATATATACGAAATATAATTCTATAACGTTTATTTTTATTGCAATAAAAATTCATTAAGAAGATATTCAAAATCATATGTATAAGTTATCGAAATTTTTGAAATATATTTTTATAATTATAGTTATCATTAGGAGGGAATAATACTATTAAAGTCATTTTTCTTTCTAATCGTCATCACTATGTGTAATAATATTTTTGCTTAATGTGAGTGTTAAGTAGATAACATTTATTCAATAAAAGTATTCAACGCAAATATTTATTTTATATGAGATTCAAAATTTTAAGCTTTTATATATACCTACCCTATTAGATATATTCATATATTTGAATCTCAAAAAATAATGATATGAAAAGGGATGTATAATTGCACGTTAATCAATTATGTCAAAATTGCAAGTGGTATAATGCCATAGAAGATAAAAATTTTGATGAAGTCATCAAATTATTCTGACTATTCTATTACTTAAATATGCTAATGAAATTCCTTCAAATGTAATTATCATCTAATAGCATTCTATTATAAGGGGGAAAAATAACTAATATGAATTCAATATATCAATAGATAGCATTTTTTACTAGGAGTCTTTCTTACAATTTCTCAAGTCAATATTTCATACTTTTTCATTGGATAAAATAAATTAAAGTTATCCAACAATTACCATCAATATAATATATGATGAAAATTAAGAATGTATTGCTCAAAAATTCTTATTTTATATACGTAAAAAAAACTATACATTTAGGCTTGGAATTGTTTAGTCTTCACCTTCATAAACTTTAGTAAATTAGCAAATGTCACATTTTTGCCATATCCAATATTACTCTTATTCTCTTTTTTATTTCTCATTTATTTTGTGATAAGACAGAAATTCTACATAAAAATAAGAGATATAAATTAATACACTAAAATTTTGTCATTATTTTAAAATAGTTTTCGTGTTGCTTTTCTACTCCAAGAATCCTCCAAACACTAAAATCTCACTTTTTGAATTCAGCTGCATAAGCACATAAAAGAATATAGATATTTAGCACTTCAATTCAAGAATTTGATTAAATGCGTAAGAATATCTTAAGTTAACAAATATCTAATTATCATCATACTTTTCAATACTATATATATATATATACACTCTAGTGAGCTTGCCGCGCTTCGTGCGGTCACTAAAATATTAGCAAATTCATAAACTTATCAGTCATATATATGAGCACAAATATTGTTGAAGCATTCTTAAAAAAAATACAAAATAATTTATTTTCTCCAATAGTCCAACTATTATTTAGTGCCACCGTTTTCCGTATTAGTTTTTTTTCCGTTCTTTCTTTTCTCTGTTTCTATTTTTCCTTTGCTTCCTTTCCTGTCTACCCTTCTATCAATTCCCAGACCGTCACAAATTTTACAAATTAAAAACTATTTTTCATATTTCACACTCGTTTTATATTTTTGTATTATGACTATTTGTTCAGGTAATATCCAACCTTGTTTGTTTTTTTTCAAGACCAAAAAAATAATAATCTGGTAGGTACTTTTTATCTTAAAATCAGATTTTAGAAGACAACCGTGTTATTTAATATTAAAATTTGAGTAGATTTTTCAGTGGTAATCATTAATCAACTTAATGTTAAGAAACTTTATTAATAGGAAATAGATTAGCATATTAGAAAGAGAGAGTTTCTATATCTTCCTGTGATGAGCTACAATACTAACATGCAAGAAGAAGAAAACACAAAGGCGAAAGCTGCGAAACAATAAAAATACAACAGTGCGCAATACTCAAAACATTTAGAATCAAATTGCTAAAGTCTTTCTTGAGTTGCCTTATTCGATTCCATTGATATCTTCCTCAAACTATAAAAGAGATAAGTTGCAGGGATGAGAGTTTGATCCCAGCATCGGCATCCTTAAAATATTAAATGATGAACATACAAAAGTACTAAAAAGTGCAGGTGGAAAGTGAAGGGAAATACCCCCTCTAGAGCAAGACTTTCTGGTGAAAAATTCAAGGAAACAAACTGCATCTTCAATTAGGATTTCACTTTCAAATAGATATTCAACCACTGCAATTATAAATAATAGAACTATGAGATTCTAAAATCAAAGAACACCTTAGCTCGGAAAGACTCTAAATAGAAACTCTAAAAACTTGTGGCAAATCAAGAATATTAAAATGAATTCCAAATTTAAAATTAAATCAACTCACAGATTTTAAATTTACATCAAAATTTCATTTTTTAATGTCGTTTACTTAAAACAAAAAATATCATGATTAGGTACAACAAACTTCTGAAGGTTGAGATATGCTTGATGCTTTAAGAGTTAGCTTACAAAAAAGTGTTTATATAAGAGTTGTGAAACTCGTAAATATTTGTATGAAAGAAGTGGTAAACATATCAACAGAGTCCTCAGGAATAGGAAATAAATAAAACACAATATTAAGTTGTTGCATTATATGAATGTAAATCAGAAATTGTAAAATACCGAATCAGTTTATTTCTTTAGCGAGAACTACAAGTTCACTATAAGAAACATTCTTATTAGGAATCTAAACTATATAAAAGCACTGTACAAAGCAGCAGATGCATTATACAAAGTAACATATGTAAAAGTATTTTATTTGATTTTTGATTAAAAGTGTATCTTTAGTTGCATGTGCTTGGTTGATGTAACTTCAATTTGTGTTAAGTGACATATATTTTTTATATCTAAAAGTGATAGGCCATAGAAAGAAAAGGTAGTGAGGGAAACATTACCAACAGTTTTTTGGAGCTAAAATCTTTAGCAACTACTTTTTTTCCTCATTGCCCAAAAACCCAACTGTACCTTAACAAAAACTAATTCTAATTAAAGGATATAGTACCTCAGATATGAATGAGCCATTGAACAAAGTATTTCACCACAATAGTTTAATAAATCAAAAAGGATCAGTTGAAATCCGAATGCACAAATTTAAGAGATTAGTTATTGCTCACAATTGTTGAGGTGATAATCAAACTTGATCGAAAAAGCAATTGTTAAAACCTGAAAAGAAGAAGAGTTCAACATGAAAATTAGCCAGAAGTGCTTAGATTAAGTAAATTAATTAGACAAATTTGAACAACAAAATTACATTTAGAAAGAATATTGAGTTGCTCGTTGAAAATAAATTGTCAATTTCCCTTTTTTATCAGTTATATCACCCAGAAGTATGCTAGAACTGGCATGTTGAATGTAAGAAGTGATGTCTATAGTTTTGGAATTCTTATTAGAAGATCATTAGCGGAAGGAATCAGGGGTGATTACAGCCGTCTTCTCAGTTATGTTGAAGTTTTATTCCGACCCTGCTTAGTGGATTGGCTCACTGGTGAGGCTGTTTGTTTGGCTTAAGTAATGGTTTAAAATCAGAGAGTCAAGGGTGTTTTCAATCTCAAGTGTCCTCAAGAGCCCTGAAATGTGGCCTTTTGTTAGCATTATGATGTGTGACCCCAATGCGCAGAAGAGCCGTCCTCTATATCCCTGCTAAAAAGCCATAAAAATAAGAATGCAAAAGAAAATAGCGAAATTATTCAACCCGATAAAGACAAATAAACATAGTGTTTCACCAAAATAATTTAATAAATCTAAAGAGATCAGTTGAAATCAGAAAGCACAAATGGGTGAAATTAGCTTTTATGTATAATTATTGATGAGAAAATCGAGACTTGATTGTAGAGAGCAATTGCTAAAACCTGAAAAGAGGAGAACATAAATATTAGTCAATAAGTGACTTGCTGAAACAAAGTAATTAGGAAAATTTGAACAACGAAATTGCAATCAGATAGTTATTTCAATTCCAAAAAATTAAATTGGAACAGGGGAACGGTAAAAGGTAACTAATTGAATGAAAGTTGGAATTGTCATCAGGAAAAGGAAAAAAGAAAAAAAGAGTGGTTTCTAGGAGGAAGCTTCTTTTTCTACAATTATTGGTTATTCAATAAGCGACTGTTGAAATTTGATATTCATAGAAATTAGGAATAAAAATAGTTTTCACAAAGAAGAAGAGACAACGGTTATGAATTTCCTACATCGTCGTCGAAGGGATGCGAGTTGAAGTTACGGATTTAAACTTGATAATGATAAAGTAGGAAGAAAACCTAAAAATATACGGAAAAAAATAAATCTGAATTCTAAGGGCACCACGTAGGCAGGGTTAGAATATATATATATATATATATATATATATAATGCATTCAATTCAAAAGAATATGTACAGTAGACAAATCCCAATGATATATGAAAAAAGACGACGAAACATAAGTAGTATAGAATGAGTCATTTGATCCAATTTCAGGCTTAAGCCACATGTTACATTCTTTATCTTTAAACTAAGAATAAAAATGTACTGACGCGTGAAATTAGATGAAAAGGAAGAGAATAAGTTATGCATAAGTATGAGTCACCAAATTAATGAAGATATAATCAATTACCAAAATTTTAAGTGATATATTTAATTTTTTATTGCATTAAAAAAATCATCCAAAAAGTAGCCAAAATCTGCAAAAGAAATAAATTACCAAATTTTAGATGATATAATTAGTTTTTGATTTCTATTACAATAAAAAGATAATCAAAATCTGCAAAGAAAAATATTATCAATTATCATAAATTATGATCCATATTTAAGCATCTCATGAATTTGAGTTGGAATATGCAATAGAATCGAAAATTAATACAAAAAAAAAAAAAAAGTATAAAAGAGACCAACTTGTAATATCTAGATATAAACATTAAGTCATTTTTGACAACACCATCGCTTTCTCACTCTAACATCTTTCTAAGCCAAACACTCTCTAGAAAGGGCAATCTAGTCCTAAAACGAAAATGCCGGTGGATCCACCACCGGACGTCGGAAAATTTCGAAAGGAATACAGGATAAAAGATCTTGTTGATACGAATCTAATGCAAGTTACTACATTCCAAAATTTCAACTGCAGCTCATCCAATTTACAAAATCCTAAAGCGATGGATGTTCATATTAGTGAGGAAGAACTGCAGCGTGCCCAAAAAATCATTTTTTTGCACAATTCAGGATTGATTCGATTACAAAGGAATGCAGAATCGAATTCAGCAACACAAGGGCCAGATGTGGTCCAAAAATCTCAAAATTTCATTGCACCTTTTGACAGCACTCAGCAAAAGAGTTCTCCAAGCAGCGCCGCACACACGCAGGAACTGCGCCTTCAAATTCGAGCAGATTCCGGCAACGATCGTGATGGCGCAGTAGCAGGGGATTTCTCTCCATGCCAATATGAATCGTTGGGTATACGTTTCGCCGGAGGAACCATCGCCGGCGAACAAAGTGATGGCGGCGCCGGAGCACCGGTGACTCAAATCGAACAAAATGAATGCCAATATGTTCTAAAAGATGCCGCGCATCTTCCCACCCATGAGCGCCATCTCAGTTCCTCACCAAAAGCTTCGAATACCTCCAGGAAAACTGACAGTAGAGTTCTCGTCGGAGCTCCGACGACTTCTCCGGCACAACACCAACACCAAAAGGACCACAATGTAGGTGCGCATCATCCGATCCAGGTAGGAAACTTCGAATCTTCCCCAAATTGCTCAATTTCAAAAAGTCGTCAACACTACTGTGGCGGTACCGGAGCTCTGGCGAACCAATTGACTGGAGACCAATATCAAAAGATTCAAGAGAATGATATGCAACTTCCAAGCTATAGGGAAAGCCTCGAATCATCCCCAACGAGTTCAAATTTAAAAAGTCGCCATGACACCAAACAAGTTGAACAACACAGTGAAATGGCTGATCAAGTGGTGGCTGTGGATTTTACTCATGAACAACATCAGCAGGAAAGGGAAGGAATTTATGTATTGAATAATATTGAGGAGTACACTCAAGTGCCAAAAGAAAGTTCAATGGTTAATTACACTGATCAGCAATGCAACAGTAACTTACCAAATGCAACTCCAGGTAAGTCTTCTAACCATGTCAATCAACAAACATTAGATGATGTTGATCATAGTCACAATGTGACTCAAATGCATAGGGTCATTGTCGATCAAAATGAAACCAGTTTAACTGATAATGCTCTGAAAAATAAGGCTCCTAATGTTCTGAAAAATAAGCATCTGGCTGTGTCCAAGAACCTGCAAAGTGGTACTGCCACTGTTGTTGATAATTTTGTGCAAAGGATAGATGGTAATACTATGAATTGTGAAGGCAATATGTTGAAAGCCATGGGAGCGCAGTTGCATCCTACTGTAAATGAGCACCATGGTACTGCTGCTACTAACCTTATGCAGGTTCTAGTTCATCTTGTTGATCCTGATGATCTTGTAGATAAGCACAATGAGCAGGGGAACACATCCAATGGACATGTGTATACAAACAAACATTCTGCACAAGTGTCTAAGGATCCCAATGTGAACCAGCAAAATGTCCAAAGACCTTATATCCCTAATAACAACCCCATGAGAGTGTCAAACAACTTTGAAAGGCATAACTCCAATAATACAGCTGCTGCTAACATTAGAAACAAGCCTAGCCACACCAATCCTAACCAGACTGTCACTCAAAATAAGCCTCCTAGTACTAATTTATCCACCCCTCCTAACCCTGTCATCCCTCACACTTTAGCTACCAAGTTGAGAGCTCAAGAGGCTATGAAAGCTGATGATATTGATATTACCCCTCCTAAAATCACAACAAAACAAGGATATCCTGCTGTGGTATTTACAAAAGAAGATTTCATGGTGAATCTAGCCTCTGACTGTAAATATACTCTAGTAGGTAAATTTACCAACACCATGCCAAAAATGGAAATCATCAGAAAGGAATTCATCCTTCAAACTGAACTTAAAGGAGGAGTGAAACTTACTCACTTTAATGCTAGACACCTTTACATAGACTTGGACAATGAGTATGATCACTCTACTGTATGGTCCAAAGGAAAAATGTATATAAATGGGCAGCTTATGAGACTCCAACTATGGACTCCCACTTTCAAGCCAGAAGAAGAAACCCCTCTAGTTCCCATATGGGCTATATTACCAGAACTACCTTGGCACTGCTATAGACTTAAAGTAGTAACCCCTTTACTGTCTCCAATTGGAAAGGTCTTATTCTTGGACTTGGCCACTTACAAGAAAACAAGGGGTAGTGTAGCCAAAGTCAAAATCCAAATTGATCTAACCAAACAAAGACCCCAACACATTTGGATGGGCTTTGATGAAGATGAAAATGGAGATGGCAGGTGGCAATCCATTCAATATGAGGGAGTGCCAGACTACTGTACTTACTGCAAACATCAAGGTCACACCATACATGCTTGTACTGTTAAAAGAAGAGATGATGACAATAAGAAAAAGAATGAGCAAGAAGAGGAGACCAGAAACACAGACAAAACCATCACTGATAAGAGAAATGTCCTGCACCATGCTACTGATCAGCACAAGCAAACACAGCACCAGGAAGACCAACACATTAAGGAACAACAAAACACTAACAGGGCTGAAGCTGAAAAAAGAAATCAAGAACATGCAGAATGGCAAACTCAAAGGAGAAGAGGCAAGAAAGATATTCAGCACAACCAAGGTATCAGAACCACAGGAGCTCAAGCTAAAGGCAAATATGTTCCAGTACATCAGAACAATAATGGCCCAGGTAAGATTCTTACTTCTAATGTTACTTCTAACAATTATGCTGATCTTGTCCCACAAGATCAGCCCACTAACCATGTCCAGCAGAACCATGGACAACACCACCAACAACATACACAACAGCATAAAACACAAGGCTTCATGTTACTTGGAGAAAGTTCTGTACCTCTCCAACATAACACTAACAGCAACCATCAAAGGAAAAATCAGCAGCAAGCAGGTATGTTTCTAAATTCTAAATCTAATACTAGTAATATCCCAACTTGTAATGTTGACTCTGGAGTCCAGAGGCAACCCCCCTCTCCCCACATTACATTGGATCCCAATCCCCATAACCCCATGCAGCAGGTAATACAGGAAAATGGAACAAGTAAATCTGCAGACAAAGTCCCAGGTATTGACTTGATGCTCCCACAACCCCATGGCTCCCCCAATAATTTAAATGTATTAAACAATTTTATTGAGCTGGTTGAAGAAGTCTGTGGGGTTGAGGAAGGGGGAATACAGGAGAGAACTACTAATCTGCAGGAAGGGGCTACCAGGGGGAGGGAATCTCTATTGGTTGACCATAGAAAAGTCTATAGATCCCCTGCAACCACTCCTCAGAATGCTAGCAATTTAAGAATACAAGATCAACAATTTGATTCCCAAGAAGAAGATGAGCTCAGAAGCAACAATCTCAATGATACAGTTCAGGGTAATGTGACTAATATTCAGGTCAACAAGGGTCAGAGGCAACAAACTGAGGTACTGGTTACTGAACAAAATATGGGAGAGGACCAAACTCCTAATATCAGTATGACAAATCACAGTACAGATGCGCAGATCCTCAATAACAAATCCACCTTATCTCTTAGCAAGAAGAAAAGGGATGCTATTAAAAAGAAGCTTATCAAGGAGATGCAAGCAGGGCAACCAAGTGGGAACTATGCTCTGGTTCCAGAACAATCAGGTATTCATGTGACCCCTCTGCAAACAGAAGATACATCCAATGAAATTCAGGCCACACCTCTCCAAATTCATGATTTATCCAATGAGAGGCAGGTGCTTAGTAAAGAAGACAGTTCAGAAGACTTGTCTGATGAATATAGGGTCACTCATTCTGAAGATGAGGAAGATCCTGACCAGTGGGAGGATGAACAACAGGAAAACCAACAGGAGGCATTCAGATCCACTATGACAACCTTACTACAGAAGGAAAATCAGCAAGAAAAGGAGAAGAATGAGCCACCATCCAAAAGTAAGCAGGAAAGGAAGAAGAGCAAACAAAGCTTCATCAGCAGTTCAGATAATGTTGCTTTCAAAAGCAACATCAACACAAGGTCTAAATCCCACAAATTATGATGATTAGTACACTTTGCTGGAATGCAAGGAGTATTGATACTCAAGGTGCCTTAGACAGACTACAAAGGTTGAAAGACTACCACAAGCTCTCTATGATTGCAATACTGGAACCTTTCTCCAACATATCACAACTCCACTTCTACAGAATCCAGCTAGGTATGGATAATGCCATGTCCAACACCAACAGCAAAATATGGTTATTTTGGAATAAAGAATGTGTGTGCAATCTTGTGGATCAGGATGAACAGCAGCTTACCTGTAAGATCAGTCATGCAGCTTGGCCTAAACAATATCTCACAACCTTTGTATATGCCAAATGCAAAGACTACATGAGAAGAGATCTATGGGACAAGATGCTGCAATTCTCTGATAGAGAAGAACCTTGGTGCACCATTGGAGATTTCAATGTAATTACTCATGTTGAAGAGAAGATGGGGGGCCAACCTTATAACATGAACAAGAGCTTTGAGTTCATTAGTGTCATAGAAGCCTGTGGACTCACTGATCTTGGTTTTCATGGACAACAATTCACATGGTGCAACAAGAGAGATGCAGATGCCAGAATATGGAAGAGACTTGATAGGGCCATGGTCAATGATGCTTGGTTGGAGGCCATGCCTGTGAGCACTCTTAATCACCTGGCCTCCACAGGTTCTGATCACTGTCCTCTCCTTTTGGAATGTACTGAAAGACAAAGTCCTACTATCAAATATTTCAAGTTCTTACATTGTTGGGCTGAAAATGAAAACTTCATTGATACTGTAAGATCTTGCTGGGAAAGACCTGTGGATGGAAATCCAATGAGGACTTTCCATCAAAAACTGAAAAGAGTTTCTAATACCCTTAGCCACTGGTCTAGAAAGCAATATGGTGATATATTTGCTTCAGTTAAACAATTTGAGGAACAGGTTATACAAGCTGAAGAGAATATCATCAATGACAATTCTGAAGATAATAGAGCCAAGTTGAATCAGATAAATGCCCAGTATATTAGATATTTGAAGATAGAGCAGTCCATCTTGAAACAAAAAACTCAATTGCATTGGTTTAAAGATGGAGATGCCAATACCAATTACTTCCATGACATCATCAGAGGGAGAAGAAGAAGGTTGTTCATCCATCAAATCAGTGATGAACAAGGAAACTCTATCCAGGGTGATGACAATATTGCAAGTGCAGCCTGTGCACACTTTGAGAAACTTTTTACAGCTGAGGAGAAACAAATCAATGAAGATGTGATTAAATGTATCCCAAGGATAGTTACTGATCAGCAGAATGAATTATTACATTCCATACCTACAAAGGAGGAGCTAAAGGAGGTAGTATTTTCTATGAGTCCTACTTCTGCTGCAGGGCCAGATGGCATGAGTGGTAAGTTCTTTCACTCATGCTGGGATATCATTTGTGATGATCTGCTGAAGCTGGTGCAACACTTCTTCAATAGTCACTGTATTCCCAGGTACATATCACATGCTTGTTTGGTTCTACTTCCTAAAACTAAACACCCCAACAAACTGTCAGAGTACAGGCCCATCTCCCTCAGCAACTTCACTAGCAAGATCATATCTAAGCTCCTCTGTCTCAGACTTGCTCCCATTCTACCTCAGCTCATTTCTGACAATCAGTCAGGATTTGTTAAAGGTAGGAGCATCTCAAAAAATATAATGCTGGCTCAGGAGATTATTCACAACATTAAGAGGCCCACAGTTGGGGACAATGTAGTGATTAAGTTGGATATGGCTAAGGCATATGACAGGGTCTCTTGGTCCTTCACTTGTATGGTCATGAGAAGGATGGGATTTGGAGAAGTCTTTATTGATATGGTATGGAGGATCATGTCTAACAACTGGTATTCAGTCATCATCAATGGGGTAAGACATGGTTTTTTTCATTCAACAAGAGGTCTCAAGCAAGGAGATCCCTTATCACCTGCCTTATTCATTATAGGAGCAGAAGTGTTATCCAGGATGCTGAATAATCTTAACCAACACTACCTATATACTGGATTCCATATGGAAAGAAAGGGTCCACAAGTGAACCACTTGAGCTTTGCAGATGATGTGATCATCTTCACTGCTACAAACAACTTTTCCATGACTCTTATTACCAAGACTTTGAAGGTTTATGAAACAACTTCAGGCCAGCTAATCAACAAGGACAAGAGCCAGTTCATGCTTCCTCTTAATACCAATCCTGATATTATTGATAGGATAGGTAGGATCACAGGCTTCAAGTGCACACATGGTCCCATTACTTACCTGGGCTGTCCACTTTACATTGGACGACAGAGAATCATATACTATACAGGTATGGTGTCCAAAGTTATAAGCAAAATTAGAGGCTGGCAGAATAAAATACTGAGCTTTGGAGGCAGAGCAACTTTGGTGAAATCAGTGCTGCAATCTTTACCAATCCACTTGTTGTCTGCGATCAGACCTACTGCTACAACTATCAATCAGATTAAAAGCCTCATAGCTAACTTTTTCTGGGGGTGGGACAAAGAGAAGAAGAAATATCATTGGGCATCATGGGAGACTCTCAGCTATCCTGTGGAGGAAGGGGGTATTGGCATGAAAAATATACAAGATGTGTGCTTAGCCTTACAGTACAAACAATGGTGGACTTTCAGATCCAAGAAGACACTATGGGGAGAGTTTCTGAAGGCTAAGTACTGCCAAAGAGCTAATCCTGTTATAAAAAAATGGAACAAAGGTCAGTCTATTATGTGGAAGCACATGATGGCTAATAAAAGTGATATTGAGCCGCATATACACTGGCACATCAACTCTGGTACATGCAGCTTCTGGTGGGATGATTAGCTGGGTATTGGCCCCCTAGCTTATCATAACAACTATCTACCTAGACTCAACAATAGTAGAGTATCTGATTACATGGAGAATGGGGAGTGGAATGTGCAGAAAATCAGAAAATATGCCCCTCCTCAACTGGTGCAGCAGATACTAAGTACTGAGGTAGACAATCATTCTAACACAGCTGATCAAGCTCGCTGGAAGTTGACTTCACATGGTAACTTCACTTCTAAATCAGCTTGGGAAATAGTTAGGAAGAAAAGAGCCAAGACCCTGATTGATAGATGCACTTGGCACGCTAACATTCCCTTCAAAGTATCTTTCTTACTATGGAGAGCTGTGAGACAGAAACTCCCCACTAATGATAAACTTGTCCAGTTTGGAGCAGCACCAGCAGCATGTTCTTGTTGTTACAGACCAGGATTGGACAATGTAGATCACATATTTGCTTCTGGAAATTTTGCCAAGCATATTTGGCAACAATTCTATAGCTCATGGGGGATAATACAAGGGACCTGCTCACTGAGAAGCATACTGATGAAGTGGTGGACTGCCAAGTCCAGTAATGAGGCTCAGAAGCTCATGTTGCAGGCCACTCCTATCTTTGTATGTTGGCATTTATGGAAGAATAGATGTGCAAGTAAGTATGGAGGAAAGAAATCTAGTACTACTAGAGTTAAATTCTCCATAGTCAAGGACCTTTACATGCTGATACACAATGCTTTCCCCTACATTAAGTGGCCACAGAGCTGGAAGGAACTGGTTCCTATGCTAGAACAGTGTCTACAAGACATGAGAGTGACCAAAGTTATGTGGATCAGACCTCCATCTTCCATTGTGAAATTGAATACTGATGGGAGTGCATTAGACAACCCTGGGAAAATTGGAGCAGGGGGAATATTAAGAGACCACAATGGTAACTTAATATATGCCTTTGCAACTCCATTGGGAATGGGTACTAATAACCAAGCAGAGGTGCAGGCAGCAACTATTGGCCTCACTTGGTGTCTTCAATATGGACACAATAGAGTGATATTGGAAGTTGACTCTGAATTATTGACTAAGTGGCTGAAACAAGACCTTAAGCCACTTTGGAGCATTCACAGATATGTTACAAAGTTACAATCCCAGGTCCAACAATTGGAATTTTTTTAGTGCAAACATATATTCAGAGAAGCAAACCATCCTGCAGATACCTTATCAAAATGCAGCCACATGTTCAATGATACACAACACTTCTACAACCTCCAGCAGCTACCACAGGAAACAAAAGGTTACATCAAGATGGACAAGCTAGGAATGGCAAGTTTCAGAAGGAAAACTCTGAAAAGAATCAAACTATCCTCTTGACTGATCTCATTCCCAATGTGTAATAGACTATTTACCTGTATTTTGTTTTACTTCTTCATATTCCACCTAGTTATTTCCTATTGTAAGGGGAGAGTCTCCCTTGTTTATTGCTTCAGTAGAAATAATATCACAATGCTAGAAGTAAAAGATAGAGTAGGAGTGCCCTCTACACATCTGCACCCTCCAAGAACTTCCACCTATCACAACACTCAAGAGCATACAGCAACAACAACAAAGACCAGCAACACAACATCACACATATGGATCCACACTCAACAGCCATCAAAAAGGAAGCTTAAGTTCCAATTCTGTTTACTATTGGGTGTCTCATTGTCCAGGTATCATGCAACTTTGAGCCATGTGGTGGTGTTGCAGCAGTTGAGCAACAACACATGGAGCAACTACAGTACATCAACAGCAGGTGGAGGCTCATTCAACTCTAGGAGTTACCTTCTTGTTGGTTTTAATTTTGCAGGAACAATGTTTAAGGACCAATAACCCACCATAGACCTGCATCAACTCAACAACATCAATATCAATTGCAAAAGCTCCATTACATCAGCAGAAGTGAAGGCCACTAATCATCATCAGCAGCAACCTAACATCAACAACAGAAGTCAGAAGAAACCACCAACACTCAACAAATACATCATGCAACACCAAAAGAACTCCAAATTGGGCAAGATTACAGCAAATACACCTCCTGTAGAGCCCAAGAAGTTTCAACTCAAATGGATAAATAGAGACGTTAGTCGAGCGACCTTGAAAAAGTTGGCCGACTTAAGTCTCATAATAGAGCAAGTCTCAATTTGGAACTTCCAACTTGTGGAAAAGGCCTCCAAAAGTTGCAGGACAACAGAAAATACAGTAATTGCAAAGCCCAAGGAGTTTCAACTCCAACGAACAATCAAAGACGTTAGTCGAGCGACCTTGAAAAAGTTAGCCGATTTAAGGTTTGTGCATGTTTGTTTTTGGTCTTGCAGGCTTGGTTCTATGCATTTGCAGATAGCTGGAGGTACACTAAAACATGGAACACTTGGAAACATGTTCACAAGCCACAACACACAACAACTCCAACAACATGCAGCATACAAGGAGAAACTACATGCCCACAATGGACATTCAGAACTACAACACAGTTTTAGCTGTGCAGAAGTCCTGGAGGTACTTTTCCTTTGGTTGTTTTACTTGTGCAGGTACAATACACAATTGAAATATCCAAGAACAAGGTCTACAGCAGGGCATGCTAGGAACTCTCTTCAGCCTCACATTCAAGCCAACTTCTTCCCTGCAACATTTGTAACTAAGCTACAGCAGGGAATAAAGTGCAGGGTGAGTTGCACCATGTGGACCTGTCCAAAGGCCTCCAAACTTTGCAGGATGGCAGAAAATAATATAGGGATAAGCCCCAAGAAGTTTCAGCACAAACGGACAATTGGAGACGTTAGGCGAGCGACCTTGAAAAAGTCAGCTGCCTTAGGCCTAAAGAGGGTGCCTTTTTTCCAACTGGTGCAAAAAATCACCAAATCTTGCAGAACTAAAGAAAGGGCTGTTTGTACATATCTCAAGAAGTTTCAACTCAATCGGATAATTGGAGACGTTAGTCGAGCGACGTTGAAAATCCTAACAGACTCCAAAGCACTCCTGGAGGTCCTTTCCTTGTTGCTAGCTGGTGCAAGTTCTTTCTTGCCTTTGGTTGTTTGTTGTATTGTTGTAGGTTGCTGGATTGATTCATCAACATGCACTAACAACAACTACATAGAAGATACCACAGATGCAACCATCAACTCCAAGACCCCTGTCTGTCTGGTTGGCTTTTTGTTTTTCTGTTATGTTCTTTGTGCAGGTACAACAACTGATGGGAAACCTTGGCAGAGGAAAATCATCAACAGAGAGACAACAGCCTTCCAAGATAGGACCTCACCAACACAGCATCCCTACACCCATACATATTCCATCCCTGCAACACCTGCAGCAGATCCAATGCTTCCCAAAACTCTTGAACCTCCTTGCTCCTTTAATTGTTATGTGCAGGCACATAAGATACCCTCAAAGGAGCTACTCAATCCTACCTTGGAGACAACAAGAAGATGCCTACAGGTTTGCAACAACCCCCACAACTATCACACTTGTTTGTCTCTTTGTTTGCTTGTTTGTGCAGGTAAACAAAGTCACAGACAAAGGGACATAACAGCCACAATTGCAAGGGCCTCACCTACTACCACCAACTCTCCATGCATACATGTTGTATACCTTCAACACCTGCAGCAGCCTACTTTCATCCAAGTATTTTGGAACTCCTTGACTGTTTTCATTGATGAGAAGACAAGAAGATGGAGCACCAACAAACACAATGCTGAGTATACAACCTCCACCTGGAACTCTTGGCTTGCTTACTTGCTGATGTGCAGGCATATCAAACAGCAACAATGGACCCTTCCAAAGTGCAAGGCACCTTCAGACATACATTTAAGCCAGGGATTCACCCTTGGAAATCTTTCTTGGTTTAATTGTGGATGTGCAGGTACATCCCTGATCAGTCGACAACACTGGAACCACCCAACCAGCTGGTCAAGTCAGGGCTGCACCACATACAAAATGCATGTTACACATACTCTGTCCCTCAGCTTCCTTAACTACAACCCCAAGAAAGCTGGCTGCTATGGCTCCATTTATTTCCTATCATTTCACCCCCCTTAAGCTGCTATTGTTGTTGCTGCATAACTCCTTGGACCTACTTGGTACGATATGACTAAAAAGGGCAAAGATGAAAAGAATTTCCCCAACCCATGCGAGATAGAAGGTTCGTATACTTGTTCTTCTCCATGTAGCTATGCCTGAGTCGTAGCATAATTGAATAGGACTAGTGTAGGTTACTTTCTTGTATTCTCATGGAAGGGGAGAGTCTCCCTCATTTATGCTTTCTTAGTCGATTTGTATTGGGAGGAGTCCTCTCATAGGTTTACTGCTTTCTAGTTATAGTTAGCCCTTTTTGTATCGGGGATGAGTTAGCCGACCTTAGTAGGTTAGCCGACTTATGTACCAACATAGGATCGGAGGTAAGGTTTTATGTCCCCCTCCTTGTATTTTTCTGTTTTATTTTTATGTTAAGGCTTGGGGGTGATGCTCAACCCCTGACTGTGCACGAGAGGTGGGAGCCTCGTGTAGGGTCTGTTCCCCCCCCAAAAAAAAAAAAAAGATATAAACATTCATTTCTTTATTTCCTTTGATGATGACATATAAGCATCTCACTATTATTGTATCAAAACAAATAATATACCTTCAACTTCTGAAAAATATAATTTTATCCACAAATCAGTGAATTAAACACTGCTTTACATCTAGCATTTATGCATAATTGAAGAAAACTTTCCTGGAGTATTAGATTTGATTATGTTACTACTACAAATTATGAAATAACAA
Organism: Solanum dulcamara; assembly: GCF_947179165.1. Classification (NCBI taxonomy): domain Eukaryota; kingdom Viridiplantae; phylum Streptophyta; class Magnoliopsida; order Solanales; family Solanaceae; genus Solanum; species Solanum dulcamara. Next base: position 47,280,572 of record NC_077245.1, on the reverse strand, counting down.
TAGAGTCATTAAAGGCATTATAAATCTTTTACTTGTCTGTGTTTGAAAAACAATACCTATAATGCTTGGACATAGATTGCTCCTAAATTGTTGTTAGATAGTACAAATAGAAAAATCTTTTAAATTGAGAGGAAGTGACTTGAATCTCCGCTTTAAAAAGAATTTTTGATTTTTGATTTTGTTGAAAAATAAAATTTTGCTTCAAAAATATGATTAAGTTTAAATTTGAAAATTTTAAGTACATGTGTGTTTGTAGGATAGTGGGGGTAACAGGAACGTGCTAAGTTAGTTTTACTTTATTTCATATTTTATTTTATTTTGTCTCTCTATTTTTCTTTTTTATAGATGTGTTTATTTTTCAACTCAAATTCTAAATAATTTATATTCTCATTTAACAATGGTAGATAATATTAGGATTTAGTTTTAAAATATTAAAATTATATAAATAATAAATATATTATTTTTAATATTAATAGAATAAAATTGAAAAGTTATAAGCAGCATCAACATGCTATAATGAGTGAAATATAAAATTCTGAATGACAAATTAATTTAAAATCAATTCTAATTCAAATTCGTTAAAGTAATAGTATCAGTTTTTATCTTAGATTTAAATACACGTGGATATATTTTATATGATAAAATGAAAATTTAGCAATGATAAGAATAAAATTGATAAAAATAAAAATACAAAAATAGCACTTTGTAAGTGATCATCCATTTTATGTTTTTATTATATACTCCAGCAACATAGAAAATAATTAATTTTATCCTTTATTAAAAATTATTTGCATGAAAATGGAATTACTATAAAAAGAAGAGCGAGAAACGAAGAAAAAGGAATTTTCCTTCTCTTCGGTTTACAAATTAAAATACTGTGAATTATGAAATTTTTGATAGGAAAAAGAAAATGAAAATGAAAATAACTATTAAGTAGAAAAGTATGGCACAAATTTAGGCTTATTTTTTTTTTAAAATTTAAATATTACTTTCAGTTATTATGTTTCCATATTTTTTCCAGATTCTTTGTAAATAATTTTTTTCCTAATTTTCTATTTTAAAAGTTTTTAAAAATTATCTGTATGCAGAATTTTTTCTTTTGTGTGTGTGTGTCAAACAACCACAAAGTTTTAGGCGCGCTAAAGGAACTTCCGAGGCAAGTTTTGGCGAGTTTCGGACAAGGTAAGGCTTTCCCTTTCAAATTGAAGTTTATAATGTTGTTATGGAGTATATTACATGTCTTGAATAAGGTTGGAATTTGAAAAATTGCATAAGGATGATTGACGTTGAAAACAAACTAAGTTGAAGTGGTTATAGCTAAATCGAAGTCGAGTAGTGGGTTATCGTTGTGGTGCTGCGGGTGTAGCTGGTTGGGTTGCGTGTTTCAGGGATCCAAAGTGTTTTAACAAGGGTGTGGGTTCTGATGGTTTCAGACACACGACCCTCTATTTGGATGGTTAAAGATTTTATGAAATAAAGATTAAAAACTCTATTTTCGTATCGTAGTTTGGAGCTAGTCGTTTGGATCTTGTATTGTATAGGGTTGAAGTGATTTACTTGTAAATATGATGCTGGTTGTTGTTGGTGTTATGGTTGTTGATATTGTGTCCGATTTGAAATCTCGTAGATGTTGAAGTTATAGGGGAGATGCTGCCCGATTTTCGATAGATTTGGAACTAGTAACAAACTAGTCGAGGATAATGGATAAGAAAATAACTCCTCTGAGTACTTGGGTGTAGAGTTGGAAATTGGAAAGTGAAAGGTCATTAACCTTAGTATTACTTTCATGTTAAATAGGTTCAGGAGATGACAAGGCGAACGCGTAAGAGTAATCCGTAAGAGGTATGTGAAGCTATCCTTCTTTTCTTTTCGCATGTCTTAGCCTTAAGTGATTGATATACGAAATATGGGGATGATTCCATTCATAGAACTCCAAGTATGACTCATAAGTCTTATTCACTTCTCGGTGGTAGAATTTATATACTAGTTGAGTTGTTGCCTCTCAAGGCTTCTATATGATGGAGAGTAGTAAGTATGTGAAGTTATCTCCTTTCTCCTGGCATGTTTTGACATAAGTATTCTCCTGGCATGTTTTGACATAAGTACATAAAGCTACCCTTCTTTCCTCTTGATATGTATTTGACATAATTATGGTGCTAGGATGATAAGGTAATGCAATAAGAAGGTTATGATATCGAGCCCATGACGGGCTGGGTACGATATATGTAAATGATGACTCCTTGAGGAAAAGTAGAGACTAGGTAAAGCTTATTCTTTCTCTTCCTTTGGCATGTCCTAATTGTAAGTAAAATGTGATACGAGCTCTAGGGTAACTACACTCTTAAGTCCTAAATGTAATTCGTATATCTTATTCACTTCTAAATGTCAAACTCTTGTAGTAGGTTGAACTACTTTCCTTGAACTCCATAGGTTGAGAGGTACTGGATACATAAGCTCCTAGTCCTAAGGACGATGTGACGACGAGTATCCCTGATTCTATAAACTGTTAGTATTACTTTAGTACATGTCTAGAGTCCCCAAGATCCTAAGTGGTATAGGCCTTAATGGTATTTAGAAGGCACTCGAGATGGCTACACTACTATTTTGGTCCTCAGACGATAGCTTAATCTTCTTACATTGTCAAGTCTCTGATAATGATTTAGATTGTATATGGTTACTCACTACTTTTCTCGTGTATATTGTAATACATCTTTCACCAAGTTCCATAAAGGACCGGGTACGGTATATGATGATTATGACACCGAATCCCATAAAGGTCCGAGTATGGTATATAATTTATAGATTGGGCCGAACGTTCTTCGGCATTACTATATAATATACGGATCAGGCTGAATGTTCCTTGGCATTACTATATAATATATGGATTGGGCCGAATGTTCCTCGGTATTACTATATAATATACGGATCGGGCTGAACGTTTCTTGGTATTACTATATGATATGTGGATCGGACCGAACGTTCCTCAGTATTACTATATGATATATAGATCAGGCTGAATGTTCCTCGATATTACTATATAATATTTGGATCGGGCCGAACGTTCCTCGATATTATTATATGATATCTGGATCGGGCCGAACATTCCTCGATATTATTATATGATATCTGGATCGGGACGAACGTTCCTCGATATTACTATATGGTATATGGATCGGGCTATATGTTCCTCAGCATTATTATATGAGATAGCACTAATAGTATATATATGCTTATAATAACAGAGTGATGTAGTTGTTATACCAAGTCCCCGAACGAGCCGGGTACAGTACGTGATGATAGTATGTATGACTTTATGTTATAAACTACAGGTACAATAAATGATTAGATGTCATACTTTCCCCTGCATCCCTACGCCAACTGTAATTTCCTTATGATGTCTATACTTTACATACTCAGTACATATGTCGTACTGACTCCCTTTTTTGGGGGGCTGCGTTCATGCCCGCAGGTACAGATACACACTTTGGGGATCCGTTAGCATAGGAGTCCCACTCAGTAGTTCAGAAGCGCTTCATTGTGCTGGAGCCTAGATTTTGGTACTAACCCTTGATGTGTATATTTATTTGTTTACGGGTACGGCAAGGGCCCTGTCCCGCCTTATATTACTGTTCTTACTGTTAGAGGTCTATGGACATATATGTGGGTTGTGTATATGTATGTATGTATAGTTGTGCCGATATGCTACGATAGCCTTGTCGGCTTATATATTATCTTGTCTGTTGGCACACTATGACTCAAATAGGAGACAGGCTTACTTATGGTTAACAAGGATATACGTGAGTTTCCAGTTCGGGCACACATCGCGGCCTACGGAGTTGGTTCGTGACACTCAATATGGGAAACACTATTCATAGATAACCTACTAAAGGCATTGACAACCACATTCGCCTTATTCGGATGGTACAACATACTAATATTATAATCCTTCAACAACTCAAGCCATTTTCTTTGTCGAAGGTTTAAGTCCTTTTTGTTGAACACATTGCAAAATCTTATGGTCGGTGAACACATCTACATGGACACCATAAAGATAGTGCCTACAAACTTTGAAAGAAAACACAACCTCCACTAACTCCAAGTCATGGGTCGAATAGTTTTTTTCATGCACCTTGGGTTGCCAGAAGTATAGGCTATCACCTTACCATTTTACATTAATACACAACAAATAAAAACACTTGAAGCATCACAATACACAAAAAATCCATCGGACCATTTCAGCAAAGTCAACACCAAAGTGGTAGTAAGTCTATCTTTCAATTCTTTGAAGCTCACCTCACATGCCTTGAAACATTGTAATTTTACCTTCTTTTTAGTCAGAGTAGTTGAGGGCAATGCATTGAAATAGAATCCTTCCACAAACCGTCTATAATAACCGACTAAACTCAAAAAACTTTGAATATCGAAAGGAGACAAAGGTTTAGGCCAATTCCTAACCGCTTTGGTTTTCTTAGGATCAACCATAATCCCTTCACCGGACACAATATGTCCAAGGAGAGCGGCCAACCTCAACCAAAACCCACACTTGCTAAACATAACAATCAATTGACGGTCTTTTAGAATTTGTAAGACAATTCTCAGATGACTGGCATGCTCATTCTCACTCTGAGAATTGATCAAAATATCATCAATGAACACAATGACGAACATATCCAAATATTGCTTAAACAGCCGGTTCATTAAATCCATAAAAGTTGTAGGGGCATTCGTTAGTCCAAAAAGAATTCAAAGTGACCATACCAAATTCTAAAAGCCATCTTTGGAATGCCACATTCCCTTACTCGAGGTTGATGATAACCCGATCAAAGATTAATATTTGAAAAGTAGCTTGCTCCTTGAAGATGATAAAATAAGTCATCAATCCTTGAAATGGAATACTCATTCTAAATTGTGATCTTGTTCAATTGTTGATAGTCAATACATATTCAGAGAGAACCATCCTTCTTCCTTACAAAAAGAATCGGAGCACCCCATGGAAAGATACTCGGTCTAATAAAACCCTTATCCAGTAAATCCTTCAACTGGTCTTTTAACTCCTTGAGTTCTTTTAGAGTTATTCGGTAAAGAGAAATAGAGATAAGTTGTGTGTCAAGAAGAATATCAATACCGAAGTCAATCTCCCTTTAGGGAGGAATACTTGGGAGACCATCGAGAAATACTTCTAGAAATTCATTAATGACCGAAACTGACATAAGAGTTGGAGCTTCATAATTCTATCCCTAACCTACACTAGATGATGTATTCAACCCTTGGAAATTATTTTTCAAGATTTAAGGCACGAGATGAATTGATCTTTTAACACAAAATTACTAACCTTCCACTCTAGGACTGGATCATTAGGAAATTGAAACTTGACCACATGGGTTCTACAACAAATGGAAGCATAACATGCATGAGGCCAATCCATAAAAATGATAACATAAAAATCAATCATATCATGCTCTAAAAGATCAACTCAGACTAGAAAATCTCTATAGACTCTTTTATCATAAATCAAATCACCAAAAAGAGTATAGACAGAAAAAGGCTCTAACAGGATCTCAAGACTAACTGCAAACTTCATAGTAAGATAAGGAGTAACAAATGATAGAGTAGCACCTAGATCTAACAATGCATAAACATCAAACTCAATGACTTTTAACATACTGGTAACCATTTTGGAAGACTCATCCAAATCTTGCCTTGTCTAAAGATCATAGAATCGATTTTAGCGCTGACTACCACTGGACCTATAGTAGAACCCTGTTGAGCTGATCGGTCTGTAGCCTGAGTCTAAGCTTGGTGTTGAGCACCACCTCTACAATCCTTTGCATGGTTCCTGGCTTACCACAACTATAACATGCACCTGATCCCACCAAGGATTTTTCTCTATGGTTCCTTCCACACTTCTTGCACATAGAAATGACTTGACCACTCGGAGCTTCTCCTTGAACCTTAGGGTTAGGAACCCTATCCTTATCGAACTTTGGAGTTGGAGTGTTAGAAGAATTTTAGCCCGAGTAATTTTGGTAAATTGAGAGCGGCCACCATTTCTAGACCTACCTTGGGAAAACTCTCGACCATCGATTCAAGCCCTCTTGGACTATGTAACATCCCTCAAAATGCTCACAAGTTTCTTTAAAATTCCTTGGGAATAGAATGCTCAAGTAATGTATTATCCTTAATCATTTGGGAAAATCTGAGTTCGGAATATCGATCAGGAGGTCAAAACCTGTGGAAAATAGTCTCGGTGGATTTTTAGGACCCGTAGATCGAAAGATAGATTTTTCAAAGAACTGCGCAAACCAGTAAGGTCTGCGACAAGTCTGAATCGCGGACTTGCTTTCCTCCGCATCACGGACCTGGCAGTGTATTTTTGGCCGAATTTATTTTTTAGTAAGGGCACTTTAGACTTTTTCCTAAATTATTAACTAATGAACCTAGATGTTTTTAGGACCTAATTCAACTTTATAAATTAACCTAAACCTCTAATTTTATTCATTCTTCTATAATTCACCTACTCAAATATTTCTCTCTCTACAAAAGACTCTCAAGGACTCCATTAAAGACTTCAAGTAAATTCACTCAAACTCTCCATCAAAACTCTTAAGGTATGTGGGTATTGATTCATGGATTCTTTCATCCATGAAGCCCAATAAAAATATTTAAGGTTTTTTATCAAATTAAAGTATGTATTTTATGGTTTTTATGATCTCTACTCCTATTGCATGAGTTATGATTCAAAGTATGATCATGAGTCTATTTTGATATAAATTGATGGTTATTGCATTAAATTGAAGAGTTTTTTAATGAATTCTCCTATTTTGATCTCTAGGGTTCATGATGAAAATTATGAGAATTTTTAATTATACTTCTTAATGATATTATCTATATGAATTATGTATGGGATGATATAAAGTTTATGATCATGCATGTTTTCAAGTCAATTACATGATTTTCAAATCAATTGATCATGCATTCATGTCTTACCTAAATTTCAAGTATAAGCTATGATCATGAATTTTCAAGTATGAATTATGATTATGTATTTCAATTATGATCATGGACTATAAATTTTCATGCAAGTATGAAGTAAGGTGACTTAGGGCCCTATGTGGTGACCTAAGGACAAACGATATAAATTATGCAATATGATTGTAATGATGAAAGGACAATTCTCACATTACAAGTATGTTATGGAAATGAGCTACCGCATGATCTCAAACCTATGATAATGATTATCATATATAAAATTATGATTTCTATGCTATGTATGTATTTCGTGGGATTTGACTTAGCATCGAATGTGGACTTGAGGTGGGGGCTCAAAATACGGGGTCCTTATATAAAGTCTCTTATCTCATAACTACTTGCCACCATAGGATTTCATTCATGGCCTAGCTAGTGGATCCACATATAGCATATGCATGACCCGCTTATCGGGGTAGAGTCTACCTTGGCAAGTAGATTCCCCTTTTTCTTCATTGTATGGGGAGACAACAGAATTCCATATTATAGCTCGCATGGTCTTATTGTCAGTTATGGTTCCTATCCCACATATGTATGATCTCTTAGGTATTCTATGATTTTAAATTATGCTTTTTAAATACTTTGGTCAATATGATTTTCTCATGTCTTTGCTTACCTCATCTTACCATGTGATTTGCTTGACCATTGCATTTCATGATTTACTTTGTATGTCACGTCCACATACTTAGTACATTCCAACATACTAATGCATACTTTTTTCCTACATTGTCTCATAATGTAGGGGGTTGAGGTTGAAGACCACACTCATCTACGTGGCTAGTTAAGATTTTCTATCCAGCGGTTGTGGTGAGTCTTCATTTATCGGGGCCTAGCTATTGAGTTAATTATTATTTTCAAAGACTTTTGCTATGTTTCATATTGAGGGTGATCTAGGGACATGTCTTAGCCCCCGCTCATATTCATGAGTAGAGGCATCTAGTTGGACAAATGTTTCGAGTTTATGTTGTCATGTGTCATTCTTAAATTTCTATTCATGATTTAGACTCTCTTATGATATTTCCACTTTTTATTTACCTTATGAATGCTTATGATATGTACAAGAGGCTTTGTTGGAGCCCTTCGGGGTTTCAATCGCTGTGTTACAACTAGGGCATAGGTCGGATCGTGACAGACTCTCGTCTAGACCTCTCCTTTAAGTTTTCCACCTTGATTTTCTCGGCATGTGTCATGAGCGTTGAGATATATATTTTCTTAATTAGTATGGAGGTTATACACTCTTTCACCACTAAGTATGACACCCCTAACACAAACTTGCTCATGCGAGCTTTAGGATAAGCTACCATGAACTGAGCATAGTTTGATAATTTTGTGAATTTGAGTGCATACTCCCTCACATTCATGTTTCCTTGCCTCAAATTAATAAATTCTTGAATCTTATATTCCCTCAACTCTAATGGAAAGAAGTGGTCAAAAAATCACCCTTGAACTCTTCCCAATCAACTAGACCATCATCTCTACCCCTTCACCCTTCCATTGTTCAAACCATACTTGAGCCACTCCCTTAAGTTGATATGCCACCAAGTCCGCCTGCTCCACCGGACCAAATCTAATACCCTCAACAAACTCTTGTTGATCCTATTCAACCTTAGAACTATGAAACTCAGGATGGTTCATGCGGGTGAAACCATGAACTCGGCTAACCTTCGTACCCATAGTTGGGTTCATGGGAGTTAGAACTTCGCTATTATCTTGAGCGGTTAAGGCTTGGGCAAGCACTTGAAATGCAGCCCAAAACTCTAAATGAGAGACTTGTTCAAAATTTCATTTGGAGCTTGTTGCTCCTACTAACATTCCTTCTCATAGGAGCTCTTATTGGAGGCATGATTCTGTAATCACAAACAAAAAGCGTTAGGAGGAAAAATCTTAGAGTTCAACTCCATCACATGACATAAGAATGATGAAAGAAGTAAAGTTTCCTAAACTCTTATTAGCCTTCTATTAATAGATGTGGCGCATTTCATACCCACGAACAAGACTCTACTCGACGCGGCATGTTAGACTCCCTAGGACTCCTTAAACTATATACTCTGATATCAAGCTTGTTATTACCCAAGCTAGTCCCTTAGTATGACATGATGATCAGAATATCGAGGGTCTCCAATCAATACTCTTATCATACATTACATATATAAGGTAAGTAAAAACATCAATGATACCATAAAGTAGAAGGTAAGTTTGAATAGTGAAATCTAACAATAGGGGGAGTACAAACTCATAACCATCTAATATGCCTCTACTACTATTAGATGGGGCTTAGGAAATATTCCTACATCACCAAAACATAAAGGATGAAAGTATAAATAAGTAAGACATGTCATGTCATCGAATCATGAGGACTCAATAATAATAGGAAAATAGTGCTCAAGCTCCAGCCATGAACGAGATACATATGATGATCGTCGGACGCTACATGATGATACAATATAGGTAAAAGTATGTGTTAGTAAATGAAATGTACACTATATGTGAGAAATATGCATAATGAAGACATGATAACATGCTGAGCATAAAATATGTGATTTTGCAAGACCAAGAATCATTTAAAAGCATGAAATTTGAAACTATAACTCATAACATGTGGTCATTGCCTCATTTGAAATCACCATAAGGCTCCTAAGAAGGAAACATAGTTCATTTGGGGTATATTACCTTTAACCAACATATAAGATCATGTGAGCTATAAGAGGGAATCATGTGTTACTCTAACACCGAAAAAAGAGAGGGTACTTTCCAAGATAGACTCTGTGAGAATATCTTAACATCATGAGCCTGATGTGGATCCACTAGTTAGGACAATCAAGGCACACCTACGGGGACAACATAATTTGGGACTAGAGGTTACTACTAGAATTTCCTTGGGTCACATCTTGAGTTTCTGAACCGAACCCCATGTTAAAGTCCTTTCGGTAATTAGTCAATATCTCAATGGAATTTATAAATTATAGTCATTAATATTAATAGAAAAAGCAATAATAAATACCAAACCACATAATAAAATATTCATAGATGTAGCGCATTAACATGGTAATTCATACAAGAATGAGAAAACCTTTCATCTTTATGAATCCATGAATAGGTGAGAAAACTTGTCACCTTTAACATGAGTGTGTAAGAAAATCTTTCACAATCTTTATACTTTCTTAAGAACATACTTGAAATCATAATTCATCATCATTATAAACTATTCATAAATCCTTCATCGATCCATGAAAATAAATTCATACTTTGAAAATAGCATAATGCACGGGTCCATGAAAACTCACTTGAAAACATGCAATTCAACTTAAAACATTCATAATTGAATCATTAACCTTGAAATAAATCATAATTGAATTGAGCCAATACATTCTCATGAAAGCCCCAAGTTTATTGAATCGAAATTAATTGGAAAAGGAGAAAACATTTGGGATTTAACGAACTGAAAGGATCCATGGATGAATTTCCAACACATCTTGATTAAATCAAGCCCTAAATGAATTTGAATTGGGGACTTGAACTTGATCTTGGAAATCCTTGGCTTGAAAGAGAAGAAATTCCTTGGGAGAGTATTTTTTGAGAGAGAACTATTGTAATTAGTGATTGGAGAGGGAATGAGGGGATTTCAAAGGATTTGGGTAGTTATAGGTTTAGTAATAGGTCTAAAACAACGTATTCTAGTAATTAAACGAGTTGGAAAGGATGAAACTACCTTTATTAAATGACTATCAAACACTTATTGGCGAGGTCGGTCGAGTTCACCATCTTGATCGGCCAGTCAACAACCTCCTGGCTTACTCGCCGACTTGCATCAAGAATCTGATGAGAAATATTTGAATAATTTGATGAGGTACTTGTCTCAGTGACCCATTCGGTGAGTCGTTAATTTTCTCTTTTTCCTCACCTAATTCTTCCTTTCCCTCCCAATTTTTTTGATTAATTAGGCGAGGTTCTCCAGCTCGCCAATCATTTTGGCGTGTAGCCAAACTGGAACTTTTCTCGCCAATCTTTTCTATTCTTTGAGCAAAAACCTTCCAATTCTTTTGGCGAGGTTCCTGAGATTGCAAAACCTTCTTGGAGAGTCGCCAATCACGATACCTTCTCGCCGGGTATCCTTACTTCCTGAGCAATTTTTTCAGTAATATTTGGCGAACTCATTTTCCCTTTGGTGAGTCGCAAAGGCCCCTTGGCGAGTCGCCCCTTCCATTTGGCGAAGACTAAACTTTTCTCAATTTTCCTTTTAACTCAACATTTCAAATTTTCAATTTTCGGGGCCTCACGGTTCATCCTCACACCCTACATTTAAATTCAGTGAGATTGAGGCCTATGGTTTTACCACAAGTTCTCTTGAATTTGAATATGTCTTGATTTCCTTATCTTGAGTTGAGAGTATTGGCATTAAAATTATGCTTCGTGTGTTTTAAGTTCTTAAATTACTATTCATATTTATACCATTACATGAATCCTATTTATTGAAGAAGTGTTAAAGCTTTGCATAAATAATTTCACGCTTTGATTTTCAGTTAAAGTAAAGTTCAAGTATTTTAAGTTATCAGTTGAAGAAGATTTTTAAACAACATGAAGCGTTCAAATTGCATTATTTTATGTTATAGAGCATGTCTCTTTGTAAAATAAAACATTATCAGTTATGAGAAAGCATTTTAGTTATGAGAAGGCATTATCAGTTATGAGAAATCATTATCAGCTTTGAGAAAGCAAGATTCAGTTTAAAGGAAGTATTTTGAGCAAAGGCTCTAAGTATCAGATTATCAATTTTTCCCTAAAATGGGACATCTTTAGAGTTATTGAGCATAGTGCATGTTTGGGAGTAGTATTAAACACCGAGTTGGGCAAGATTTCAAACAACTTAAATCCCATAACTACATAGCCACTGTAGAATAGGATTGCACCGAATGTTGGGTGACTCCTCAATTCCTCTGAGAAGGCTCATAAGGTGGATCCATAAATTAAAGTTTTTCCTATATCCCGATAAGGTATAGGATGGCTCTGGCAATATGGACAAGATGTTGTATCATCATGAGGCTCATAGTGATAGTTGTCGGATAGAGAAACTCCCCCAAAAAATTAAAGTTATTATTTTAAAGAATTGCATTTATTGCCTTATTTCAGTTGTAAAGTTTGATGTTTCATTATACATGAATATTTTACTCCAGTCGAGATATTTTCATCTTGTCTTTCAGTATGAGTATTTAGTTTGATTTAGTACTTTTATATAATCTTATTACAATTCATACATTTCATGTACTGATGCCATTTGGCGTTGTATCATTTCATGATGCAGATTCAGGTACTCACGATTGCAGATACTTCAGTAAGTTCTCTTCCCATCAGCAGTTAGTGAGATCTCCTTTTTTTCTGAGGGCTCCAATTTGGTTAGTAAGCTTACTCGATTTTCAGTGATTGTCAGTAGAATAGTCAGGTAGCCGTGTGTCCTGTCTTGACACCTATCTTAGTTTAGTAGAGGCTTCATAGATAGACATAGTTAGTGTAAACTTTTTGTATTTTAGATGTTTTAAACATAATTATTACTATTATTATTATTATTATTATTATTATTATTATTATTATTATTATTATTATTATTATTATTATTATTATTATTATTTTTATTCAGATTTATTCAAACTTTATCATGAGATTTACTTAAATGTTTTATAGGTTCACTTTATAAAACTTTCGCATATATGTTTAGTCTTCTGTTCAGTAGTCAACCAGGCCAAGAGTTTTCTTAGGGCTAGGAATGGTCTTTGAGTGTCGGTCATGTCTAAGGTGTAGGCTTGGGTCATGTCAAATGTGTTTAAAATTCCTCTTATGATTTCTCTCCTAAACCTTATATTTTGATGATCTTGCATTGGGTTCAATTAAGTATGTTTTTATTCAATCTCAATAATCTTATTTTGCATAAATTGATCTTAGTTACATGTTTTTTATGACTTTTACATGAACCTAACCATATGCCTATTTTATAAACATGATCTATGTTTAAGAATTATACATGCATCTTGAAATAATGACTATGTTCTTAAGGATGATTTTATGAAAAGAATCAATTACGATTCTACTAAGAGAAAGGTTGCTTCAATGTAAAGTATTCTATCATGAAGGATTTCCATGATTTTTCTATGAACAAGTTATCATGATTTTCGATGCTGAGATAAGTATATTTATGAACATGCTATGATATCATGATTTTCTAAATGAGCTATTCTTATGATTTTCAAGTATTTATGATGAATTTGGTCTTATAAGCTTATTATCATTTTCGATGACTATGTTATTATTATGACTATTCTTGTTAAGAGTTTACCTAGCACTGAATAAATACTTGGATGGAGGCTCTCCCGTTAGTAGAGGTTAGGTATCTAGTAGCAATCCTTTTTTTCCATAACTATGTGCCCATGTAGGACTTAATCTTAATTGACTCTAGCTAGTGGATCCACAATAGCTCACGTTAATGGTCCTTACCTTTGCAAGTAGGATAATCTCTTTTCGCTGTGGGAGGGATGACACTGAACTCCATGTTATAACTCACATGGTTTATGTCGGTTACAGTATCGCTCAATTATGTTATGTTAAGCTTATGATTTTGTTACGAATATTGCATTGATTATTCTTTATCTTTATAACAATGTTTTAAAGAATTATGTCATATTTTAGCTTGGTCATTGCATTATCATATTTTATATCATGCATTGAACATTCTCCATATTCAGTACATCATATAGTGCTGACCTCATGCTTCTTTTACCTATTTTATTTTATAATATAGATCACATGCTCCCACTTATGCCCGTGGTTATTACTTGGATCCTTTCAGCGTTGCTTGCTTGGTGAGTCCTCATGCTTCGAGGGCACAACCACCTTATAATGTCTTTTATTTCAGGTCTTTCAATTTCAAATTTTGGTGAGCTAGGGCTTGTACTATGCCCTATTTATGATGGTTAGAAGCTATATCAGATTTTTCTTTTGTTGAGTAGCTATGATAAGATGGTTAGAAGTTATCCCTAGATTCTTATTATGTTGAGTTTCTATGATAAGATTTTTTTAAGCTTATCTTCCGCATTTTATTCTTACTTTGATTATCATGTTATCTTAAGTCATGCTTATTCAGAGGCTATTTTAAGGCCTTTTGGGATCCTACTGATCGTGTCACATCTAGAATCTAGCTTGGGTCATAACAAACTTGGTATTTGTAACACCCCCTAAAAGCATTGTATATGATGTTCCAATTCTCGATAAAAATGATATCACTTCTGTATTTTGGGCATAACTTTTAATAGATTGGTCCGAATTAAGTGATTTAAATTTCTAAATAATTCAACATCATTACCTACAATTTTTGTGAGAACATATTTTAAGTTTTATAGAATAAGTAGGTCAAATAAATTAATTGTAGCAAGACATGGTATTGTGACAAAATGGAGTATTTATAGAAGAAAAATTATATCTCAATGTAGGGTGCTCTAAATCGATTGATTCTTAAATGAAATGAAAGTAGACTTCTAGAGAAACAATTCATATGAAGACACCAAATCCTAATTAGAAAGTTAAATTTTACAAACACAGTTGTGAAAAAGGGTATTCCGTTAAAAGAAGGTTCATCTCACCAATCATGAAAAGATCTAGATCCATTTGACATCACCTATGACATCAATAGTCCTCTATTTTACATCACCCATGATATCACAATCTTCTATTAAATTTTCAGATTTTTCTTTATAATTATTTTACTTATTGGTAGGTCTCTCCTTCACACCTATAAATACCCACCTTATTTCATTATTTTGTTCATCAAGCTTTCTCAAGAAACTCTTCTCTCTATACACTCCTTTACTCATTTTAAAAATATAGTTTTAGTTCTTAATAATGTAGAAATACTATTTTGGTGATTCATATACTTCAGGTAGTACACAAAACGCTCCGGCGAGGAGAAAATGCTAGGATTCAATAGTAGTTTATTAAGTCCTTCGATTCTGAGTAACACTTCGGATTTCAGGCATGTAAGGCTTCAATGAGAGTATTCCTTCCACTCTCATGCCTAAAGTATTTTAATTATATGATAAATTATGTCTATTTTCTTTAAGCTTTATTCTACGGTATGTGGGTGTTCAACCATGGGTTTTTCTACCCATGTAGTCCAAAACTCTTTCAACTAAATCTCTTGATTTCAAGTAAGATTTTCTTATGGGTAATTCTTCTTTCTACTTAAAAGCATGAATTATGGTTAAACTAATAATTATTGGTCTATTTTGATGCAAAAATGATTTCATATGTATGAATTGATGATTTGCAAGTATTTTCTCTATTTAACACTTTAAAGGTTCTTGAAATTCATGGTGGGTTGTTTAAAATATTTAATTGATGGATTTCAAAGTTTTTATGCATAATTTTATTTACATTCATGTTTGAAATTTGAAGTGATTTAAACCCACCTAGTTTTACTATGTTTTCAATAAAGTTTGACTTTAAAGATTTGACTCCAAATAAATATTTATGAAAATAATATCTATGATCCAAAAGGGGTCTTACGAAATGAAAGAATGATGAAATGATATGAATGATGGATTCTTGTAACATAAAAAATAAAAAAAATGCTCATAAGTGCCTTAAAAATAGGCCGCTTATGTAACGCATTATCGTTAATCTTTTTGAAAAATCCAAATTCGGAATATCGATCAGGGGGTCAAAACCTGCAGGAAAATGGTCTAGGTGGATTTTTAGGACCCGTAAAATGAAAGAAAGATTTTTGAAGAAACTACAAAACAGTGTGGTCCGCAACAGGACCGCGTCGCGGACTTGGGGACAGTTTCTGGCCGAGTAGGTCGCGACGCGGACCTGGAAAGGATTTCTGGCCGAATTGAGCTTTTTTTCAGGGGCATTTTACACTTTTCCCAAATTATTAGTTAATGAACCTATACATTTTTAGAACCTAATTCAACTCTATAAATTAATCTAAACCTCTAATTCAATTCATTCTTCTACAATTCATCTATCAAATATTTTTCTCTTTACAAAAAGGCTCTCAAGGGTTTTCGTTGAAGACTTCAAGCAAATTCACTCAATTTCTCCATCAAAACTCTCAAGTTCTTCCAAATTAATTGGTGTTCTCACTCAAGATATGTGGGTATTGATTTATGGATCCTTTCATCTATGAAGCCCAATCAATTTCTCAAGGTTTTCTATCTAATTAAAGTATGGTGTTTTATGGGTTTTGTGATCTCTATTCCAATTACATGAATTTTGATTTAAAATATGATCATGAGTCTATTTTGATATAAATTGATGGTTATTGAATTAAATTGAAGAGTTTTTCCATAAATTCTCCTATTTTAATTTCTAGGGTTCATGATGTAAATTATGAGTATTTTGATTTATACTTCTAAATGATATTATCTATATGAATTATGTATGGGTTAATATAAAGTTTATGATCATGCATGTTTTCAAGTCAATTTCATGATTTTCAAGTAAATTGATCATGTATTCATGTCATACCCTAATTTCAAGTATAAACTATGATCATGAATTTTCAAGTTATATTCTATAAGAAGTTTTATTTAATGATTTCAAAGGTATTATTATGAATCTCATTCAAATTGATTATGCATCCAAGTTTTACCCTAATTTCCAAGTATGAATTATGTCTATGTATGTATGATTTTTAATGTGGAAGGACAACACCCGCATTCCACTTATGTTATGAAAATGAGCTAATCTATGATTTTAAGCCTATGATCATGACTATGATATATGAAATTTATGATATTATGTTATGTATGTATTCCATGAGATTTGACTTAGAACCAAATATGGACTTGAGGTGGGGGCTCGAAGCAAGGGGTCCTTATATAAAGTCTCTTGTATCATAACTACATGTCACCGTAAGATTGCCTTTATGGCCTAGCTAGTGGATCCATAAATAGCACATGTTCATGATTAGGAGTCTACCTTAGCAAAGTAGCATCCTCCTTCTTGATGTGGGGATCATCAGATTCCATGTTATAGCTCGCATGGTCTTATTATCGGTTATGGTTCCTATCCCATATATGTACGTTTTTTATGTTTTAAATGACTAATCCTATCTTTTAATTTACATGATACTCTCATGGTTATTATGCATTGATCTTTCTTAAAGAATACTTATGATTTTTGACTATTTCTCCTAACATGCTAATTCAAATGGTCATTGTTACAAATATGGTTTCTCATGCATTGCATTGCCCCACATACTTAGTACATTCCAACGTACTAAAGCATACATTTGCCTACATTGTCTCAAAATATAGGGGTTGAGGTTGAAGATCCTAATCGTCCACGTAACTTATAGGTATCCTCTATCCGGTGGTGTTGTGGTGAGTCATCATTACCCGATGACTAGTTTCAAGTTGGTTTCTATTTTCTTTTCAAAAGACTTTTGCTTATGTTGTATATTGAGGGTGAGCTAGGGACATGTCTTAGCCCCCGCCCATACTCATGTTTAGAGGCATCTAGTTGGACATATGTTTGAGTCAATGCTGTCATAAGACATTTTCAGATTTTTATTCATAGTTTACACTCTCTTATGAGGATTTCGATGTTATATTTCACCTTATGTATGCTTATGATATGTACAAGAGGCTTGGTTGGAGCCCTTTGGGATTTCAATCACTGTGTTATGAATAGGCCCTAGGTCGAGTTGTGACAAACTTGGTATCAGAGCACAATATTTTCCAAATGTCCTAAGGTGGCCATTATGCCGCGTCAAGTAGAGTCTTATTCATGGGTGTGAAGCGTGCCACACTTATGAGTAGGAGTCTACGAGGCGTCTTAGGAAATTCTCACTTCTTTCATGATCCATGTCATACGGTAGAGTGGTACTATAAGACCTTCCCTTCTAATGATTGTTTTTTATGATTTTTTAGAATATGCCTCCGAGAAGACAAATCTCTCAAGCTAATGGTCCTCTTTCTGAGCTAGTAACTAATGAGGAGTTTTGGACCGCTAACACTATGCTAGCTCATATAGTGTCCAACCAAGGAGTAATGACTCCTCCAAATGTGATCACACAGGCTTCAAGAGTTATAGACTTCACAAGGTTGAACCCTCCCGAGTTCCATGGTTGGAAAAGAGATGAGGATCCCCAAGACTTTGTTTGTAAGGTATATAAGATTACAGATATTATGGGGATGTCTTCGGAAGAGAAGGCGAAGATGACGGCCTACCAACTTAGGGGTGTCACTCGAGTGTAATTTGACCAATAGAAGGATGGAAGGGTTGAAAGAGGCCCTATAGATTGGGAGGATTTCAAAGGTACTTTTCTTGACCATTTCTTTCCCTTAGAGTTAAGAGAGGCAAAGTTAATGGAATTTATCAACTTGAAGTAAGGAAGTATGAGTGTGAGGGAGTATCACCTCAACTTCATGAAGTTGTCCGGTTATGCTCCGACTTTGGTATCTTACCCTCGAGCCTGAATAAGTAAGTTCATTTTGGAGGTATCCAACTTAGTTACTAGAGAATGCCGAGCCGCTATACTTTTGAAAGAAATAGACATATCTCGGCTCATGACCTATGCTGAACAAATAGAAGGGGAGAAGTTGGAAAAGAGAAGGATGAGGAAGACCAAGAGGGCTCGATTTGAAGACGGATCTTCTAATGCTAAGACCGGTAAGGATAATGGCCATTTTCAACAAGGCCAAAGATTCCAATGTCAAGGTTCCCCCTCAAACTTCTGGCCAAAGGTTTGATAAGAATAGGGTGCCATACCCTAAGGTCCAAGGTGGAGATGTGAATGCTAGTGGTACTACTCTCCTTACCTGTGCCAAGTGTAAAAGGAATCATTGGGGTAGGTGTTTGATGGGAACGGGTGCTTGGTTTTGATGTGGTAAAATGGGGCATAAGGTCTCCAAATGCCCTAACAAGGGGAGAGAAAGACGTCCTCAAGGGAAAGCTACACAAGTTGGACAAGCTCAACGAGGTGGCGGCCCATGCCATAATGGGTTCTATGCATTTCAAGCTAGGCAAGAGGTTGAAGAGTCTCTCGATGTGGTTAAGGGTAAGTTACGGGTGTTTGACATTAATCTTTATGTTTAATTGATCTGGGTACAACATTATCTTTTGCTACTCCTTGCCTTTCTATAAAATTTGATGTATTTCCCAAAATTTTGCTAGAGCCCTTTTTGATTAATACCCTTAGGTGACTCGGTATTTAGGGGTAAGTATGCTAATGATGGGTAGAGCATGAGAAATCAATGTTTGATAAGAAGATAGAGGTTCTCTCACAAGGAGGATATGGGGTATTTTATTACCAAGGTCGGTTGTATGTCCCAATGTTGATAGCCTAAGAGAAATAATATTGAGTAAAGTTATAGCTCTCGATGGATAGGTTAGGGAAGATTGGGGGAAGAGTAGGTGTTCCGTATTTTGATAATTGTGGCATGCTTGGTCCATTTGAGGAGATAGAGAAAGAGCTAGATGAGACCTTGCTGTGTACAATACATAGGTAAGAATATATTGGTGTAACCTTTGGTAGGAATAAATACCAATGAGGATGTAGAGATGCTAGGGTAGACACAAAACTCATTAAGTGATGTTGACTTCAAGGGATCTATAAAGTGGTTAAAATGGTAGGCTTGAATGTGTGGTTGTAGATATTGAAAGATTATAGTAGTCTATTGATGACTTCTTGTTAAAGGTTTCAAGTAAGTGTATAAGAGTTGTTATAGAACTAGGCTTGAATGTAGTGTTGATGGCATATGGGTGAATGTAAGATGCATTGTGTGTTTCTTTATTAGGTTTTGAGGTTTGGTGAGTATGGGTAGTAAGGAGTAGTACTCTATTTTCCTATAGTGGTGTAGTAGCCTAAGGTATATATGTCAATGTTGAGGAAGTTTGTGGGTGATCCGAATTCTATTAAGCTAATAGAGAATGTGAGTATTGAAGAGAGTTTGAATTATGAGGACATCCCGATTGAGATGTTAGACCGGCAAGTCAAGAGGTTAAGAAATAAAGATGTATCCGTCAAAATATTATGGAGGAATCAACAAGTAGAGAGTGCTACGTGGGAAGTGGGATTGGACATGATGAAGTGATATCCTTATCTCCTTCCTGTCACTCAAGCCTAAATCCTTATTCCATGTCTTTCCTGTATTAGTTGGATCTCATTTAGGATGAATGTTCCCAAGGGGGAGATATTGTACATTCCTCAAAAACAATCAAAAAAAATACAAAGAAGTGACTTAAGAATGCCTTGAAAATAGGCCACTCATATAACGCACTATCCTTAATCTTTTTGGAAAATCCGAGTTCGGAATATCGACCAGGGGGTCAAAACCTGCGAGAAAATGGTCTCAGTGAATTTTTAGGACCCTTAGAATGGAAGAAAGATTTTTGAAGAAACCACAAAATAGTGGGGTCCGCGACAGGACCGCGTCGCAGACCTGGGGACAGTTTCTGACCGAGTTGGTCGCGACGCGGACCTGGAAAGGATTTCTGGCCGAATTGAGTTTTTTTAAGGGGCGTTTTACACTTTTCCCAAATTATTAGTTAATTAACCTAGACGTTTTTAGAACCTAATTCAACTCTATAAATTAACCTAAACCTCTAATTTTATTCATTTTTCTACAATTCATCTATCAAATATTTCTCTCTCTACAAAAAGTCTCCTAAGGGTTTTCATTGAAGACTTCAAGCAAATTCACTCAATTTCTCCATCAAAACTCTCAAGTTCTTCCAAATTAATTGGTGTTCTCACTCAAGATATGTGGGTATTGATTTATGGATCCTTTCATCTATGAAGCCCAATCAATTTCTTAAGGTTTTCTATCAAATTAAAGTGGTGTTTTATGGGTTTTGTGATCTCTATTCTAATTGCATGAATTTTGATTTAAAATATGATCATGAGTCTATTTTGATATAAATTGATGGTTATTGAATTAAACTGAAGAGTTTTTTCATAAATTCTTTTATTTTGATTTCTAGGGTTCATGATGTAAATTATAAGTATTTTGATTTATACTTCTAAAGGATATTATCTATATGAATTATGTATGGGCTAATATAAGGTTTATGATCATGCATGTTTTCAAGTTAATTTCATGATTTTCAAGTAAATTGATCATGTATTCATGTCATACCCTAATTTCAAGTATAAACTATGATCATGAATTTTCAAGTTATATTCTATGGGAAGTTTTATTTAATGATTTCAAAGGTATTATTATGAATCTCATTCAAATTGATTATGCATCCAAGTTTTACCCTAATTTCCAAGTATGAATTATGTCTATGTATGTATGATTTTTAATGTGGAAGGACAACACCCGCATTCCACTTATGTTATGAAAATGAGCTAATCTATGATTTTAAGCCTATGATCATGACTATGATATATAAAATTTATGATCTTATTTTATATATGTATTCCATGGAATTTGACTTAGCACCAAATATGGACTTGAGGTGGGGGCTCGAAGTAAGGGGTCCTTATATAAAGTCTCTTGTCTCATAACTACGTGTCACCGTAGGATTGCCTTTATGGCCTAGATAGTGGATCCACAAATAGCACATGTTCATGATTAGGAGTCTACCTTGGCAAAGTAGCATCCTCCTTCTCGATGTGGGGATCATCGGATTCCATGTTATAGCTCGCATTGTCTTATTATCGGTTATGGTTCCTATCCCACATATGTACGTTTTTTTATATTTTAAATGACTAATCCTATGTTTTAATTTACATGATACTGTCATGGTTATTATGCATGTATCTTTCTTAAAGATTACTTATGTTTTCCGACTATTTCTCCTAACCTGCTAATTCAAATGGTCATTGTTACACATATGGTTTCTCATGCATTGCATTTCCCCACATACTTAGTATATTCCAACGTACTAATACATACTTTTTCCTACATTATCTCAAAATATAGGGTTTGAGGTTGAAGATCCTAATCGTCCACGTAACTTGTAGGCATCTTCTATCCGGTGGTGTTGTGGTGAGTCCTCATTGACCGGGGACTAGTTTCAAGTTGGTTTCTATTTTCTTTTCAAAAGACTTTTTCTTATGTTGTATATTAAGGGTGAGCTAGGGACATGTCTTAGCCTCCGCTCATACTCATTTTTAGAGGCATCTAGTTGGACATATGTTTGAGTCTATGTTTTAATAAGACATTTTCAGATTTCTATTCATGGTTTATACTCTCTTATGAGGTTTCTGCTGTTATATTTCACGTTATGTATGCTTTGATATTGTCACGACCCAACCCCGTAGGCCGCGACTGGGGTTTGACCTGGACCCCCCGTATACCTAAATATCAGTTATGGTCAAATTGAACTGTAAATAAAATAATATCATGTAATAGAGCCCCATTGGGCGACAACATTTTCATAAACCTGTAGCCCTTTTCGTTTGTGTCATAACATGAAAGGGCATGCAAGATGACAAGGCTGCCATAACATAATAACATATACCATACATCATGTAGACCCAGCTGAATCAAACTGATACACACAACCCACATATACATGTCTGCAGACCTCTAAAAATATTAACGACAACATATGGCGGGACAGGGTCCCCGCCGTACCCCTGAATGGATAAAACAATTTTATACATCAGAGGACATTATAAAATACTAGGCTCCGATATAATGGAGCCACTTCCAACTGAGCTGCACGGAATCCTAAGCTGATGGACTCTCAAAACCTGTATCTGTACCTGCGGGCATGAAACGCAGCCCCCCGAGAAAAGGGGGTCAGTACGATATATGTACTGATATGTCAAACGTAACATAATACAACTGGAAGTATATCCGAAATAAAGAAGCAGGGGAACACATTATCAAATTAGAAGCCTGTACCTGTACTCTATGAATTACAAAAACATGCATGTTCAAATTATATCATATAGCCGGCCCTATTAGGGGTTCGGTGGATATACCTGTAAGATTATCACAACCCAGTGCCATCACCACCTTATTACAACATATGATCATATATATATATATATACATACGTATCCCGACCCTCTAATGAAGGGCTCGGCAGACAATGCAGTAAATTATGCATGATTACTATTCCCAGCCCAGGACTCGGTGAAAAAAGTGCTACAGTATACACGAGTAGAGTAGTGAGCAACTATATGCAGTTTAAATCATACACTACTCTTTAGCACGTAGAAGCCTTAACAGGCAATGCTCAATTCTTGTAGGGGTGTCAACACCTAACTGTAGTTAGGGATTATGAGGTGTACCTGGAGTTTTGGGAATGGAATTATCCCCACATTTGACATACAATTCACTTAAGTCTAAGACTTGCCAAAAGTAAAGAAAGATAGTTGTACGTACTTATACCAAAACATACCAAGAGAAAGTTTTACATACCTCGTACGAGTTACTCTTTATCATGTTTGGCTCGTCGTCCTTTGAACCTATTCAACATGGAAGTAATATGAATATCAACCACTCTGGACTTTCCATTACCTTCAGTTGCACCTTAGTATTCATGGAATCTATTTCCTTGTTCATTTCCTCGACTAGTCCTTAAATTAGTTAAGGCGTTAACGAAAATTGGGCAGCACCATCCCTATAATATGCCCTATCCAAATTTCCAATCACACCCCTAATAACTACATCCAACCAAAAACAATAACCTGCAACATATATACAAGAAATTCACACCAACATTACACAATACAAACCCCAAACAACTCACTCAAAACTATCAAAACATGAATTCTGGACAGCTTACTATCTTGCATTATCGCTTCATTTCGAAGGGGTAATTGAGGGAAACAGAATTTATGTCCTCCATGAAAGTTATATACATGTGTCTTAGGTCGAATACAATTTTGAATCACCCCTACATCAATTCTGTACAAAACGATATGCCCAAAATACCAACAACAGTCCGTGTAAGATTTCCAAAACCAAAATCTGGGCAGTACCTCCTCTATACTTCATCACCCTTTTTCGAGACAATAAAAGCAAAAATGGATTTTAAAGGCTAAATTAAATTTATATAAATATGAAATACCTTTCCAAAACATATTTAATCATTCAAAACGAAGCTATACACAAGAGGTTATACCAATATTACTAACAACAGTCCCTTCCAAAAATGAGTTTGTTAACCAGTTCCTAACATTTTCTCCTTCAACTTTCTCTTATTTTTTTCCAAGTGTAAACTGAAACCATGGTTCCATAGGCATAATAAGACACATATATACACCCCCACGTGGTTGAAAAACATTGTAGATAATTAATTCACAAAGGAAAATTGAAGAACTCACCTTAAATTTGGCAAAAGTCGTAGCTAATCCTTTTCTTGCTTCACGTTTCTTATCTCTTCTCTTTGGTTTCCTTTTTGCAGAAAATGAATGACTTAAGAGTCATTAACATACCTTTATGTGCTGTTTTGGGAGGTGAGACATGTCATCCCCATAGGGGGACACATGTCCACACCTTATTGGGCCAATGCAACCATGCAACTGCCACGTATCTTTGGTGGGGCCCACCCCCAAGTAGGTGGGTCACCTACTTGACCCCAAGAAGGTGGGTCACCTGCTTGCTTGAGGTTTTGCCACATGTCGCCTTCCTAGAATGCCACATGTCATCTTCTCCTCTTCTCCATGGATTCGTAATCTCGTCTTATTTTAAGAACACGTGTAATCCATGCTACGTAAGTTTGGTATGTATTTAAGTAACTCAAGTGTATAAGACCTCTAAATTAGTAGCTTACGTAGGTAAATCGAGTCCTACGACTCATTTCTTGGCCTTCAATTTCTTTTGACTTTCTTATGACTCTATTTCCAACTTTCCCTCTGACGGGGTATCGCACTCTTCTTTCCTTGGAGTCATTTGATGGTGTCGTAGATTATCCGGCTCACATGCTCACTTCTAAGAAGCTTAAGAACTATTCCGAGCTGAAGAGTGTGGGGTGTAACATCCTTCCCCCCTTTAGAATATTCGTCCCCAAATGTTAAATAAAACTTCCTTCAAGACTTTATACCGATTGTAGGAAGATTGTTTTCTGTTGCGATCCTACATATTTTTATCCAAGTAATTAATATACGAGTTTCAGGAGTTGGGGTTACCTATAGACATTAGGAATGGGTATAAATACTTGTGTTTTATGTCCTCTTCAATTTCTCAGGTCATCCCCTTTTCTGGTTTTGGTTTTGCCACAGTATCTTGACGGCATGCACGTCTTTAGTCTACAATCTTCCAGTTTGCCGATCTAAGATGGTGATAGGTTGTTCCTCGCAGGATTCCATTTCCTAGACATCATCTATGGAACATACCCTAGGTGGCTCGTCAGTACCCTTGTGAAGCATCCTTATCTGATGGATTGGGCGTATAGTTTCCAAATAAGGTGGTAAGCTCAACTCATCGGCCACTTTGCCCACCTTACGAGAACTTGATACCGTCTAATATATTTTGGGTTAAGTTTCCTTTTCTGGGTGACCCGTTATGAACATCCAATCATTAATTTGAACTCTGTATGTCAATGTTGATTATCTGTATATCATTTCTGCCGACTCTAGACTTCTAGTCAATAGCTTGCTTAATCATGTCGAGGCCTTTTTATCTTTGTCTTTCTAACATCGACCCATCCAATAGGGGACTTACACGTTTTGCTTTACCAGTCTTGTACGGGGCCATTGGGATACTAGAGTAGTAATTATTACTGTAGGCAACTTGATAAGTGATAGATAATCATCCCAACTATTTTCGAAGTTAACAACACCATCTTATGACATATCTTCTAGCGTTTAAATGGTACGCTTTAGCCTGGTCATCAGGTTCGAGGGTCAAGTAGTATATGAAGATTTATCTGTCTTCCTAGTTTCTTCGCGGACTGATCCTCGGTAGTTAATTGTAACTTGGGCTCCTTCATCTGGGATAATAGCTATGGGGACTCCGTAAGGTCCTACTACACTTTTACCCTATAATTTTACACTTTCTCAGCTGAGTAGGTAGCCTTTGATCGAAGGAGCAGGGGCTAATATTGTTAATCCACCCGTAACATTCCCTCCAGAGTCATCTGGTGCTTGAGTGCGAGGTGAGTCTTGTAGCCTTGGTCATATTGTGGGATTTTCGACCTCGCGTATTACTTTCTGTCTTCCATAAATTACATCAACTGGTACCCTTACCTTTTGGGTTCTGCTTTTCAATCCTTAAAGTTGGCTGCCAAGTGGTGTCGAAATTCCCTCGCCCACTGGCCCATATAGCCATTCGGTCGTTTGCCTATCATTAACTGGTACTATGTCGAAGAACTGTGGCATTCAAGTGCGCCATCAGTTGGTAATTAATTAATCCTGCTGGTTTCCCTTAAGCCCTTATTACAATTGCCTTAACGTATCTTATAATACTCTAGGTACATAATATCATATCATTCCCCCGTCACTAGTTCAGATTCTTCCATCTCGTGTGACCACACCCGCACTATCGCACTAAATTCCACCAGAATTTAGAAGTTAAGCATGCTTGGACAAGAGAAATACTGGGATGGGTGAACTCCTTGGGAAGTCCTCATGTCGCATTTCATGGCAATCCTTGCAATAATGTACGGGGAACTCAACTTAGCCCAAAATTTATCTTAGCATCGTCTCACTAGTCTTTATGTGTTGCCTTGCCCTTTTCTCTGTTATCTTACAACCGGTATAGGGGTAGATCTTTAGTTCTACTACGACCATGTCCATTTTTGTCATTTTGGTTTAAATCCTTCTATTATATTCACTCCTTTTTGTACGCACCCATTCATTAGGGTTGGCTACTGAGTAGCACTAAAGTTCGTTCATATAGTGCCCTTTGAGCCATTTTGAGTTCTGTCTATCATTAGCTGGCATAGTTTTAAAGGAATTTGACATATAAGCTTGCCAATCCTATAGTAACCAGCTAGTCCTGTCCTTCTTATTTAAACCATTTCACAATTTTTCCTTAGCCCCGCTTGTAAACTTCTTGACACATTCTCGTGTCATTCTTTATCTTTACGAGAATATGAGAGAGTGCAAGAAATAACTTGTCACACTTCTTTCTATTTCCTTATTTACTCCTTTCTCATCTTATCTCCTACCATAGGAGTCTTGCTATTTCTTTTCCTTGGTTATTTATCTATCGCAATATCACTTGCGACCAACTCTATAGCCAACATTTGGCTTTTGATCTAGCATGTTTTCATTATCCTTCGTAGGGTCCCTTGCGTTATTCGATATCCTTGCATTGCTATATTCTTTTGCTTTTATATGCACCCACCTTCTAGTGTTATACCGTTCAGAGTCTCATCAACACTTCTTAACCCTGTCATACATACCATTCTGACTTCTATCTAATTACTGGTGGCTTTCACGTCTTTCTAGCTTTGTTCAACAAGGTATCTTATTGAAGTTTAACCATCAATCTCAAGCATGTTGTCATATCAATTGCCTCCATCTTACCCTTGTAGTTCTCTCACTTGCTTCCCCCCTTTTAGAGGGTACTTATACCTTCATCCGCTTATACCTTGCTTTATGTCTCTATGCCAGTTTCAAATTCGTCCAGTCTCCTTCCTTAGTCTACTTGGTACTGTATCATGTCCCCATTTGTCTGTATTTTTTTTTGCCACCCTGATTATCCATGTACGGAACCTTGGTTAAATTATGAAGCGTCGAGAACCCTTTTCATAGATAGTGCGACACCTCATCTAATAATCTGTACTTGAGTAATGGGACCCATGGAACAACTCGTCCGAGGCCACATTCTACTTGTCTTTATAAAAATTTAATATACACTTGTAGCCATTCTAAATTTTCTTTTAACTAGGAAACATTTGTATTCCAGCATTCATTATCCCATGTTCTCTTGGAGTAGTGGTTTTTCCAACCTATATCCTTTGTTTCTTGAGATGAATGGAAGCTGCGCCTTTTATTCCTTGGGGTGAATGTAGGTTACACCAATTATTCCTTAAGTTTGCCATCCTCGTCCCTTAAGGGTTCCACTATTTTCAGGGCGACGTTGTGTACCCGTGTCATTCCTTTATATCTTAAGCTCCATACTCTTGTTGCGTACTCAACACAGGCTTTTAACTTAGTTAGCCTCTACCAAGTGCGCCTTAGTAGCGGTCTCACTTTGTCCCCGTACTGCTATACCATACCTTTAAATCCATACTCATATTCAGTTTAGAACTTCTTTCTCCAATTAGTCGGTGGGAAACAAATAAAATGTTATCACAGAACACTTTTCAAGCACCGTTAAAAGAAAACTAGAGTCCTTTAAACATCACAATACTTCTTAATGTTTGACTTCCCTAGTTCCCTTCCAGGTTAATCCTCAAGTTATGAACAACTTATTCAATTTTTAACTACGAGTTGGGGATTGGTACTTTTCAAGAAAAGTGAACTCAATTGCTGGACATTTTACCCTTTACCCGGAGTTTTTCTTTCCTTTCCTACAACATAAATACGGCTGGAGATACCGTGATCCAAACTTTCCCGCTCAGATAGGCTTTTGTTTCTCTGAAATAAAACTCTCCTAGTAGGAATGGTTCCCCTTGTCGATGACATGAAGAGTACCTCCTACATCTTTAATTAAACACAATAGGGGTACTTGGTATCCACTTCTAAGACATTTTATAAAGCTATGTTTCATTCCTTTTTCTTCTCCTGGAAAACTTTTGGCAGAGTTTCCTCTATATTTCTTACTTATCCCAAACCTGCACGCAGAGATTTCCAATATTTCCTCACAGGGCCAACACATATATATATATATTTATATTATATCACAGCCACACGGGGCTTTTAATATCATCTCATATCGTAGACATACAGGGCTTTCAACGTTAACAATAGTATGAAAGTAATGGACTTACCTCATATGTCCAACTTTAAACTGCATCTGTTGCACTTTCTGTCTGCTTTTCTTTCAGGTTTCAACTTTACATTTAAATCACATGTCAATACCTTACCCAACGGATATCTTTTAGGCCTTTACTTTACTTACATGTGTGCTTCATAACTTTCCATGTCGTCACTTACTTCCTTCTGTTGATGTCGTCCTTCTGTTAAGATCCAAGGTTAGTATAAGGAATTTTCCTATAAATCGGATCTATAGCACGATCTCAGATGTGAAAGAACAGTAACATCCTAAATGTCCTATAGCCTCATGTTTATAGATGTGGCGTGCAACACATCGATAATCAAGATTCTACTAAACACAGTCTATAGACAATCCAAAGACGAACTGCTCTAATACCACTTCTGTTATGACCCAACCCCGTAGGCCGCGACTGGGGTTTGACCTGGACCCCCCGTATACCTAAATATCAGTTATGGTCAAATTGAACTGTAAATAAAATAATATCATGTAGTAGAGCCCCATTGGGCGACAACATTTTCATAAACCTGTAGCCCTTTTCGTTTGTGTCATAACATGAAAGGGCATGCAAGACGACAAGGCTGCCATAACATAATAACATATACCATACATCATGTAGACCCAGCTGAATCAAACTGATACACACAACCCACATATACATGTCTGCAGACCTCTAAAAATATTAACGACAACATATGGCGGGATAGGGCCCCCGCCGTACCCCTGAATGGATAAAACAATTTTATATATCAGAGGACATTATAAAATACTAGGCTTCCATACAATGGAGCCTCTTCCAACTGAGCTGCGCAGAATCCTAAGCTGATGGACTCCCAAAACCTGTATCTGTACCTGCGGGCATGAAACGCAGCCCCCCGAGAAAAGGGGGTCAGTACGATATATGTACTGATATGTCAAACGTAACATAATACAACTGGAAGTATATCCGAAATAAAGAAGCAGGGGAACATATTATCAAATTAGAAGCCTGTACCTGTACTCTATGAATTACAAAAACATGCATGTTCAAATTATATCATATAGCCGGCCCTATTAGGGGTTCGATGGATATACCTGTAAGATTATCACAACCCAGTGCCATCACCACCTTATTACAACATATGATCATATATATATATACATACATATCCCAACCCTCTAATGAAAGGCTCGGCGGACAATGCAGTAAATTATGCATGATTACTATTCCCAGCCCAAGACTCGGTGAAAAAAGTGCTACAGTATACACGAGTAGAGTAGTGAGCAACTATATGCAGTTTAAATCATTATTGAAGACTCAATAGAATAAGAAAGTTAAGATTTTGCCTGAGGACCCGAGTAGTGGTGTAGTCATCTCGAGTGTCCTCTAAATGCCACTATGGGCTGCCTTAAAAGTAATCTCGGGGACCCTAGACATGTATTAACATAGGGCCAAATCATTTATGGAATCAAAATCACTAGTTTCGTATAGTCCTTAAGAATTGGAGCCTGTACATTTAGTACTCTTTTAATATACAGAAGTTTCCAGGAAAATAGTTCAACTACTATCAGAGTTCGATATTCAAAAGTAAATAGCAGATGTTAAGAATGGAGTTACTCCGGAGCTCACATCATATTTAACTTACCACTAAGGCATGCCAGAAAAGAAAGAGAGTAAACTTTATATAGTCTGTACTTTCCTTCAGGTGGTCATTATATACATATCTCGTACCCGGCCCATCCTGGGGCTCGGTGAACAACTATGGCATCATAATCTCATTTTCATACCAAGTACATATCAAGAGAAAGGAAAGATAGTTTCCCATATACTACTCTTTAGCACGTAGAAGCCTTAACAGGCAATGCTCAATTCTTGTAGGGGTGTCAACACCTAACTGTAGTTAGGGATTATGAGGTGTACCTAGAGTTTTGGGAATGGAATTATCCCCACATTTGACATACAATTCACTTAAGTCTAAGACTTGCCAAAGGGAAAGAAAGATAGTTGTACGTACTTATACCAAAACATACCAAGAGAAAGTTTTACATACCTCGTATGAGTTACTCTTTGTCATGTTTGGCTCGTCATCCTTTGAACCTATTCAACATAGAAGTAATATGAATATCAACCACTCTGTACTTTCCATTACCTTCAGTTGTACCTTAGTATTCATGGAATCTATTTCCTTGTTCGTTTTCTCGACTAGTCCTTTAATTAGTTAAGGCGTTAACGAAAATTGGGCAGCACCTCCCCTATAACGTGCCCTATCCAAATTTCCAATCACACCCCTAATAACTAAATCCAAACAACAACAACCTGTAACATATATACAAGAAATTCACACAAACATTACACAATACAAACCCCAAACAACTCATTCAAAACTATCAAAATGTGAAATCTAGACATCTTACTGTCTTGCATTATCGCTTCATATCAAAGGGCTAATTTAGGGAAACAGGATTTATGTCCTCCATGAAAGTTATAGAAATGTGTCTTAGGTTCGCATACAATTTCGAATTACCCATACATCAATTCCATACAAAAAGATATGCCCAAAATACCAACAGCAGTCCGTGTAAGATTTCCAAAACCAAAATCTGGGCAGTACCTCCTCTATACTTCATCACCCTTGTTCGAGATGATAAAAGAAAAAATTGATTTTAAAGGATAAATGAAAGTTATAGACCTATGAAATACCTTTCCAAAAAATATTTAGTCATTCGAAAATAAGCTATACACAAGAGTTTATACCAATATTACTAACAACAGTCCCTTCCAAAAATGGGTTTGTTAACCAGTTCCTAACATTTTCTCCTTCAACTTTCTCTTATTGTTTTCCAAGTGTAAACTGAAACCATGGTTCTGTAGGCATAATAAGACACATATATACACCCCCACGTGGTTGAAAAATATTGTAGATAATTAATTCACGGAGGAAAATTGAAGAACTCACCTTAAATTTGGCCAAAGTCGTAGCTAATCCTTTTCTTGCTTCACGTTTCTTCTCTCTTCTCTTTGGTTTCCTTTTTGCTGAAAATGAATGACTTAAGATTCATTAACATACCTTTATGTGCTGTTTTGGGAGGTGACACATGTCATCCCCATAGGGGGACACGTGTCCACACCTTATTGGGCCAATGCAACCATGCAACTAGTTAGGGGCTGCCACGTGTCCACTTGGGGCCCACCCCCAAGTAGGTGGGTCACCTACTTGACCCCAAGTAGGTGGGTCACCTACTTGCTTGAGGTTCTGCCACATGTCGCCTTCCTAGGCTGCCACGTGTTATCTTCTCCTTTTCTCTGTGGGTTCGTAATCTCGTCTTATTTTAAGAACCCGTGTAATCCATGCTACATAAGCTTGGTATGTCTTTAAGTAACTCAAGTGTATAAGATTTTTAAATTAGTAGCTTACGTAGCAAATCGAGTCCTACGACTCATTTCTTGGCCTCCAATTCTTTTCGGCTTTCTTATGACTCTATTTCCAACCTTTCCTCTGATGGGGTATTGCACTCTTCTTTCCTTGGAGTCATTTGATCGTGTCGTAGATTATCCGGCTCACATGCTCACTTCTAAGAAGCTTAAGAAATATTTTGAGCTCAAGAGTTTGGGGTGTAACAGATATATACAAGAGGCTTGGTTGGAGGCCTTTGGGGTTTCGATCGCCGTGTTACAACTAGGCCCTAGGTCGGGTTATGATAATTCTTTATGCAATAAGGACAATTCTTGCATATTTGAATTACCAAAGGTTTTAATGAGATATTCTATCCAATATGATGTTTTGAATTCTTAAGCTATATACTATGACTATTTTGACGTATTAAACTATTTTGTGGGATTGACTTAGCACCGAATGGGTCATTGAGGTGGAATTCGGTAAGGGAATTCTAGTAGAAACCCTTTGTCTGATTAACTATGTTCCAACATAGGATCCCTTGTAGGCTTACACTAATGGATCAATGAAAGCACTTAAAGTTAAAGTTAAAGAAATAAATGAAGTTGACGGAGTTCTACCCGGTAAGTAGTCTCTCCGGCCAATGTAGGGGGTTATGTTGGATTCCACGTAATAACTCACATGGTCTTAAATATCGGTTATTGTCATTTTCCCATAAAATGAATATTTTAAAGGATATCTATATGATTAATTATGCATGCATTGCATTATGTTTCATATTACATAAATGTTTTAATGTTTCCTCAATGTTCATGCATGCTTACATAGTATATTTAAAGTACTAACGCATAGTATTTTGCCTACATGATATCACCATGTAGGGACTGGTGCTCCTCCTTTTCTCCTCCATGTGGCTAGTTGAGATTTCATTTGAAGACTACTTTTGGTGAGTTTCCATGTTTCAGAAATAATACTCTTTTATCTTTCTAGCTTATGATATGTTGAGATCTTTAGACACTTATTATGGCATTTCTTTCTTTTATGATTGAGGGTGACCTAGGAACTTGTCTTAGCCACGTTAAATCTAAAAGTTATAGGTATTGTTGGACATATGTAAGTTGAAGATTTACTGTTATGATTTCTACTTATTTATTTATTGTCATTAGCTATAAAAGGCTAAAAGAATGCTAAAAGGCTTATTTGAGGTACTTTCGGGTTCCTCGTTTGCCATGTCATATCTAGGCCCTAGGCTTGGGTCGTGACAGTGTTATAGCATCAGGTTCAAGTGTCGTAAGGCATCTAACAAGGCCTCGTCGAGTAAAATCTTTTTCATGGGTGTGAAGTTCTTGAGAAACTTCACTTCTTTCATCACTCTTAAGTTGTGCGATAGAGTTGAACTCTATAAGGTTTCCTTCTAACTCATGTTCTATGTGTTTCAAAATCATGCCTCTAAGAAGAGCTCTATTGAGAAGGAATATGGATCAAGATGAGGACAACAAGAACCTCATGCTACGGTTGATCCTTTGGATAAACAAGTCACTCATGCCGAGTTTAGGGCTACTTTTCAAGAGCTTTCCCATGCTATGGAGGCAGAAGCTAATGAGAGGTTTCCCTAAACCTAAATATGGGTACGATGGTAACAAAGGTACAAGACTTCACTCGGATAAATTCTCTGGAATTTCATGGTTCTAAGGTGGACGAAAGTACACAATAGTTTGTCGAAGAAATCTAAAACATCACGGATATCATGGGGTGACCCCGATGGAGAAGGCGGATTTGGCCACTTACCAATTGAAGGGAGTTTCTCAAGTTAGTTCAACCATTGAAAGGGAGAGAGGGCTATTGATGCGGGTCCTTTGGATTGGGAAAATTTTAAGGGTGCTTTCCTTGATCATTTTTCCCCTAGAGTAGAGGGAGGTTAAGGTACAAGAGTTCTTAAATTTTAAATAAGGTAACATGAGTATGAGGCTATACTCCGCCAATGATAGCCGACCTAGAGCTCGTATGGACTGCAATATTGATTAAGGAGATGTATATCTCAAGATTGATGTCTCATGCTGAATAAATTGAGGAAGAGAAGCTTAAGGAGAGGGATAGGGAGACTAAGAGATCAAGGACTGATAGTTTTGACTTTTTTCATTCGAGGTCTGAAAATAGTTGTAACACCCCAATTTTCTTTTTATGGTTTTTCTAAAAGATTGCCAGGTGATCCACATTATCTATGAAGTTTTACGTGAGTTGTGACGGTTAGAAATAGGTCTAGAGAGATTTGGAAGGAGTTAGAGGCCAAGTAATGAGTCGTGATAATCAACCTACTTGCCTAAGCTATCGACTTGGATGTTTTACATAATTAAGCTACTTGAGTACACGTCGAGATTAAGTAGCGAGGACTACATAGGTTCTTAAGGTGAAACAAGATTTTAAACCTTCGAAAATAAGCAAGTGGGTGATGCACCTACTTGAAGTAGGTGACAAGTAGGTGATGCACCTACTTGGGGTAAGTAGGTGACACACCTACTTGAGGTGGACTCCCATGCTGCCATATGGCAGCTTTGGATTGGGCGCATGGCATGAAGTGGCACTCCTAGGTGATGGACATATGTCACCCTTAGGGACTGACACATTTCACCCTCTAAGAAAGGGTATACATGAATATATTAATGACTAAGAAGTCATTAAGTCATCTTTCCTTGGAGAACCTTAGAAAGACTTGAGAGAAAAATCAAGAGAAAGGAGAAAGAGAGCTACGGGTTTATCCAATTAAGGTAAGTCCTCTGATTTTGTTTCATAAATTAATTGTCTAAGGTATTCTTCAGTTAACTAGCGGTGTTTAACAACATAAAATTTATAGTTGGGGCAGCGAGGAGGTTCTTGTTCTTGGTAGCAAACCCGGTTTTGGATATGAATTCCATTAGTAATATTAGTATAACTCCTTGTGTAAAGATTCATTTCGAGTGATTCAAGATGTTTTGGAAATCTATTTCATAGGGATATAACTTTCATTTAGTCTTAAAAACTCAGTTTTTCTTTTACCTGCTCGAAAAAGGGTGATGAAGTATAGGGGAGGTGCTGCCCAGATTTTGTTTCAAAAATCCTACATAGACTACTGTTGGTATTTTGTGCATATCTTTGTGTAAATAATTGCTATAGGGGTTATTTGAAATTTTATGTGACCCTAAGACACATTTCTATAACTTTTATCAAGTCCACAAAGCCTATTTCCCCTATTTACCCCTTCAAAACTGAACAACAATACGAGGCAGTAGGCTATCCAGAATTCCGGTTTGAATAGTTTGGGCTGATTTTTATTGATTTCATGTTTAGTTTCGATATAATGAGACTCTTAAACTCAAGTAGATATTTGATTGTGTATTTAAGGTGTATATGTGCCTATACAAGCTAAGAGGAACTATTTGACGAAGTGGATTTTGGTTGGTCTATGGCGGAGAGAAAGTGAGCTCCTCAAGTTGTGGTAGAACCTGTTGTATGCTAAAATGCCAAGGTTTGTGTATAAAATTGAACTTGGAATATTTTATTTTCTGAAATTTGAAGTATTTTTATGGGTTGTTTCCTTGATCCTTGTTTTGTATTTTGGTATGACTATTATCTCAAGTATTGCAAAACTTTCGCTAAACCGCCCACTTTTACGAATTGCTTGATCATTTTGCATTCTTGATGGGACCTTATCCTTGTTGTTACAGTGACTTATCATCGATATTGGCATGTCTCTCAATTCGTATCTTGCCCATCTTTACTTTGGATTTACATTTTGTCTTGACAATGGAGTTTTGCCCATTCTCGAGTACGAGTGGAAAGCCACTTTCAACATGGTTCTTAATTCTCTTGATATTGGGTGACGACCCTTCTTGATATGGGCTTCGATCCTTCTTGATTTCGGGGTTCGGTACGTCTTGATATTAATTGTGCTTAGTGTGAAGGCATGACGTACCTATTAGGCAAAATTGATTATTTGACAACTCTTTTGAATTGAGTTATAAGTTTCTTGATAATTGAGCCTTCGAATATTGATATTGATATTTTGAAATTCTTCAAGGTTTGTATTCAATACTTTGATATGCTTGGTCACTTGGGCTTTCTTTTACCTTATTGAGCCACATGCGACGAACAAGGGAATTGAAGAATTTAATGGCTCCAAGACTAAAGTTTTTACGCCACTAAGCTTTATGCTTAGCGATAGTTGTTTTCTATCGTAGGTAATATGCGGGACGAGGTATGAAGATGGACATTTGGAGTAGACTTTTTGGAGACCTTGTGAAGATCACATTTGCATATGCATCTAGTTTTTGTAAATATTTTGGGGGACTTGTACATGATACATGTGGCACTTATGTATAAAATTTTTAAGGCTTGTGAAAACAAAACTATATGCTTGTAACTTGAATAGGGTGACTAGTTTTGCTATTTTGGAGTGCGCTTTTAACTCAAGTCATGCCTGTATTGCGTTTATATTTTGGCTTGTCATTTTGCACAAAGGAAGATAATAGTTTTGTAATAACTATTGGTTCAAGTTTTGTGTATTTTATGGACCCGCAATGGTGTTGTCTATTTGTGATAAAAAAAAACTACCTTTTGTTTCGTAAGTGGCATCCTCCCAAAGGGGGTGCTACAATAGTGGTCATTTTCAGTTTCGATAGAAGTACTCTATCCTGACTTCATCTAGTGCTCGGGATCAGAAGTTCAAGAAAGTTAGGGTGTCTAACCCTAAGCCTCAAGGAAGAGATTTTAATGGTCTGATTGTCCCCGCATGTAAGAAATGTGGGAAGAACCATCAAAGAGATTTCTTAGCGAGTTCCAATGCATGTTATGGTTTTGTCAAGATGGGTCACAAGGTGAGGGATTTCCCTTTGGTTGCTAAGGAAGGTAGAGATGATCGTCTGCAGACTCAGTCTACTTCTTCAGGTTGCCCGGCTCAGCAGCATCAGAATAGGTTTTATGCTCTTGAGTCTCAAAAAAATCAAAAGGGTTCTCCCAATATTGTTACTAGTAAGTTACGAGTCTTTTAGTTTGATTTTTATGCTTTGTTAGATCCTAGAGAGAATCTTTCTTTTGTGACTTCTTATCTTTCTATGAAGTTTGATATCAGTCCCGAGGTCTTGTTAGAACCTTTTTCAGTCTCTACCCGACTCATGACTTGGAGTTAGCAACGGTGGTGTTTGTTTTGAAGATATGGAGTAACTATATCTATGGTGCTCATGTAGATGTGTTCACCGATCATAAGAGTTTGCAATATGTGTTTAAGCAAAAGGATTCGAATCTTTGATAAAGGAGACAACTTGAATTATTGAAGGATTATGACATAAGTGTCGTTTACTATCTGAAAAAGGAAAATGTTGTTGTTGATGCCTCTTATTAGATTGTTCATAAATAGTGTTGCCCATATTGAGGATGAGAAAAAGGAGTTGGTTCATGATGTTCATAGACTAGCTTGTTTGGATGTTTGTTTTCTTGATTCTGAGGATGGTAGTGTTATTGTGAAAAATGGCTCAAAATCATCTCTTGTGTTGGATGTGAAGGCAAAACAAGATAGTGATCTGACTTTGGTTAAATTGAAGAAAGTGGTTTCCAAAAAAGCTATTGAGGCTTTTGTTACACCCCACACTTTTAAAATTGGAATGTCTCTTAAGTTCCTGAGACATTATCATGAGAGTCGGATAAGCTACGACACTATCAAACGATTCTAAGGAAGGAAGAATGAGATACCCCGTAGTAGAAAAGGTTGGAAATAGAGTCACAAGAATCCGGAAGGAATTGGAGGCCTAGTAGTGAGTCGTAGGACTTGATTTACCTACGTAAGCTACTAATTTAGAGGCCTTATATACGTAAGCTATTTGAGTACATACCAAGCTTGCGTATCATGGATTACATAGGCTCTTAAAATAGGACAAGACTACGAACCCACAAAGAAGGGGAAAAGATGAAACGTGGCATCCAATAAAGAGGTGACACATGGCATAACCTCAAGCAAGCAGGTGACCCACCTGCTTGGGGGAGGTGGGCCCCACTGCCACGTGGCAGCCCCACCTTGCTTGCATGGACACAGTGGCCCAATAGGGGCTGGACACGTGTCACCCCTTGGGACCACATATATGTATGTATATTATGACTATACTTCAGTTTTGGGTCTTAAAACTGCAGCAAAAATCAGAAAACAAACCCTAGAACAAGAGAGAAAATCGCGACGACTAGGAGGAAAGAAATGGGTACATTCCGATTTCGTTTCATAAATTAATTATCCAGAATATAACAAGATGATATGGAGGTATTAGAAGTATAAAATCACGGCCTTGTGCAGCAAAACGGACAACAACCAGTCCACACAGTTTCAGCGCGCTAAAGAGGTTTCCGAGGTGCGATTTTGGCTAGTTTTGGCCAATTTCAGGTAAGGTAAGGTTTCTCATTTAAATTTAGACTTTATGGGGTTTTTATGGAGTGTATTATGTACCTTTTATACTGCTGTAAGTATGAAAAAAATCATGGGGATGCTCAACGAAAGAAATAATCTAAATTGAAGTCGTCGTAGTTAAATTGTAGTCGAAGTGAGGCGTGGTGTGTTTGGAGTCTGCTGCTTGTTGTGTGGTGTGTATTTCAGGGTCTAAATGTGTTCTAAAATAGGTGTGGGAGATTCTGGTTGCATCCACATGATTCCACGCTTCGTACGGTTAAAGGTTTCACAAAATAGAAACTAGAAATCCTATTTTTGATATCGTAATTTTGAGCGAGTCATCCGGAGGTTGTAATGTATAATGTTGCAAAGTTTTCCATCTATAAGAGCTTCTGGTTATGTTTTTGTTTGGCTGTAGGTATTAGGGATGTGATTGGAAATTTGGATAGGGCACATTATAGGAGAGGTGTTGTCCGATTTTCGTTAACTCCTTAACTAGTTAAGGAACTAATCGAGGAGGCGAGCGAAGAGTTGAGTTCTATGAATACTCATATGTAACCTAAGATTATGGAAAGACAAGGGTTATTAATATTCATGTTGCTTTTATATTACCTAGGTTCAGAGGACGACGGGACGAACGAGATAAAGAGTCGTAAGAGGTATGTGAAGCTTTCTCTTGGCATGTTCTTGGCATAAGTATGTACAGCCTTTCTCTCTTTTCTTCTGGACATGTCTTAGAAATACGTTATGAATGACTGGTATATAAAACATGGGAATAATTCCATTCGTAAAGCTCCGAGTACAGTTCATAATTTTTATCTACTTCGTGATGGTAGAACTCCGCTAATAGTTGAGCTATTGCCTTTTTAAGGCTTCTATAGGATAAAAGATAATATATGTAGAGACTCTTGACTCGTGTTCACTTCTAAATGCTAAGACGCTTAAGGTAGCTGAGCTATCACCCCCGAGCCTTCTGTACATAAAATAGTAACTGGATGCATGAGAAGCCTGAACTATAACTCCTATTCATTTCTTAATATCAAAGTTCTTGAAGTAGTTGAACTACTACCCTCGAGTCCCTATATGATGAATACTAATTAAATGTATGAGCTCCCGTCCCTAAGAACTCTATAGTGACAAGTATCTCTGATTGCATAAGCCATTCGGTATTACCTCAATAAAAGTCTAGGACTCTTGAGACTCCGTCGATATGGCCCCTAATGGCATTTAGAGGATACGTGAGATGATAATCATTTTGATCCTCAAATGATAGTCTATGACGATTGTTATACCGAGTCTCAGATGATGAGCTAATTGCATATAGTTCCTTATTACTCCACTCGTGCAGGCTGTTAATACATAACTCACCACGTCCTATGAAAGGACGGGTAGGATAAACTCACTACCTCCCATGAAGGGTCGAGCATGATAAAATCACCACATCCCATGAAGGGCCGGACATGATAAATGATAAAATGATGATTCACCACGTCTCATGAAGGGTCGGGCATGATAAATAATAAAATGATGATTCACCACATCCCATGAAGGGCCGGGCATGATATATGATGAAATGATTATTCACCGCATCCCATGAAGGGTCGGGCATGATACACAATGAAATGACATCTTCACTGAGTCCCTCACTGAAGGGCCGGATATAGTCTGTAGGGATGCATGTGGAAATATAGTGACACACTTGTAGCACCAAGGACCATAGCGGGCTAGGTATGGTATGTAAGGAAGGTATACATGCCCTCATGTCATAAGATGCAGGTAGAGAAATTCGTTAACTGTTATATTTTTTTCCTACATCCCTACTTCAGTTGTCAGCTCACATATGTATTGTTATGCTTTATATACTCGGTACATATATCGTACTGACCCCCCGTTCTTCGGGAGGCTGCATTTCATTCCCACAGATACATATGTTCAGTTTGCAGTTCCGTCAGCTTAGGATTTCCACTCAGCGATATTGGTAGCGCTCCACTATTCCGGAGCCTAACTTTTGATACTAGTCATGTAATATGTATGTATTTAATTTTCTAGGGGTACGACGGGGGCCCTATCCTGCCATATGTTGCTATTACTATTCTTAGAGGTCTGTAGATATATGTATATGTGGGTTGTTTATAAGTTTTTTTTGACTGTGCCTATACGACAGGTTGTAAATGTTTTTATGTTATGGAAGCCTCGTCGGCTCGCATGCCCTTTCATGATATGATACGAATGAAAGAGGCTACATGTACATGAAAAAGTTTTCAACTATTGAGGATTTTGGGTATAGTGTCACATCACACACGGTTCAACTTAGGTGTAGCTGATAGATACGCATGAGGGCGGGGTCCAGGTTGGACCCCAGTCGCAGCCTACGTGGTTGAGTCGTGACAGCTTTTACCCAAAGGGGAGATGGTGTGCTTCATTATCAAGGTCTGTGTGTTCCCAATATTGATGGGTTGAGGCAACATATCTTGTCAAAATCTTATGGTTTGTGGTATTCTATTCACCTGGAATCTACTAAGATGTATCATGATTTGAAGGAAGTTTATTGGTGGAATGTCATGAAGAAGGATATTATGGAGTTTGTGACTAAGTGTCCGAATTGCCAACAACTGAAAGTTGAGCATCAAAAATTGGGAGGTTTGGCTCAAGATATTGAGATTATTACTTGTAAGTAGGAAGACTTGAATATGGACTTCATTACGAGTTTACCTCATACACATCACCAACATGATTCATTTAGGGTTATTGTAGACCAAATAACTAAGTTGGTATATTTTCTTAACATTAAGTTTTTATTAAACCTAGGATTACGCTAGGCCTTATATTCTAGAGTTGGTTGAGTTGCATGGTGTCCCATTGTCTTTCCCCCCACTTCAGTTTTAGCTTGAGGTATTAGTTCCTCATGTTTACTCTTTCAAATTCATGTGTCTCAGTTATTCTCATATTTTCATATGCATGCATGTTCATGAAATAGTTTTTTAAGTCATGTTTCAGCTTGGGGTTGATTACACCATGGTCTTATGCATTTTTGATGTGTTTTGCATTCATGTTGGGTTTTTAGATCTCTTTCTCTACTCTATTCATACTAGCTTGAGTCCCATTCAAGGATGAATGTTCCCAAGGGGGGATTATTGTAATGTCCTAGAAATTTCTATGTTTGGATAAAATTTTAAAGCAACCCAAGAAATGGTGAGGCTAAAGCTCGTCGAAGTTATTTGGAGACTCACCAAAGTGCATGTAAGCTCTCC
Source organism: Solanum dulcamara (assembly GCF_947179165.1). Lineage (NCBI taxonomy): Eukaryota > Viridiplantae > Streptophyta > Magnoliopsida > Solanales > Solanaceae > Solanum > Solanum dulcamara. The sequence continues at coordinate 47,238,676 of NC_077245.1, read as the reverse complement.
AAGTTATTCAGAAAGGTTGGTTTAGGAATCGAGCAAGTTTGGAGAGAAGAGGATAGTTTGGCGACTCGCCGAATATGTTCGGTGATCTAAGAGATCATCTAGAAATAAATCAGAGAATTTTGCTCAGAACCGAAGCTAAGAAAGTGAGGTAAATGGAATCGGCGACTCACTGATTTAGTCGACGAGCATGACTGATCTTGCCTAAATATTCAGATATTTCTTTATTAGGGACCAAGCCAAGTTGGCGATGTGGGCTTTTGTAACACTCCATACTATTCTAACTTGGATTAATTCTGAAAGGCCTGGAAAAATTGAGAAAAGTCATTGTTTCAGTGGACCATGAGTGCCACCTATGGCCGGGAGAAAGTTCTACGAGCCATAGAAAAACATTTATTTGTTAGGACCCATTCTTATGATTCCTTCTGTAAGTCATCCAACATACTTTGACCCGTAGGGTCAATCGTAGATCCAAGTGTCATATTTCAATAGCTACTAGAATATACACCATGACCCTATGACCAGTTCTACTATATGTAACAAGTTCTACGGACCGTAGAACGATCCATAGACCCCAACCCCAATTCCCTCAGTGGAATTCTAAGAATGGGTTTCACGATCCATCTTAGGATCTACACCCGTAGAAGAGTGGTTGTATAACCATCAATTCAATTCCCAGAATGTCTAATTTTTGGACCCTAGCTTCTAAAATTGGTCTTCTACGGCCCATAGAAAGCTCTACGGCCTGTAAAATGACCCATAGCGACCTAGAGTCAGTTATAAGTGAGGGGTAGTTTGGTCTTTTCTCATATTTTTCAAACTAAAACCCTGACATTTTTGGCCTAAAATAAGTCCCTTATCAGTATCCAACGTGTCTTTTCACACATTAACACTTAGAATTTTTGAAAGCAAGGATTGAAGAGGAGAAAATCTAGGGTTCAAGCGTTCCTACCAACTTCTTTGAGTTTTATTTCGATCATTGATCTTCTAGGTATGTAAGGCTAATCATAATATTGTATTGAGTTCATCCCCATTCCCTACATCTTCGTTCAATTATTATGAGTTTGATTTTGAGTTTCAAATCCCGTTATATAAAAAAATTGAGTTAATTATGTAGTCTTTCGTTGATTTCCCTATATAATTATTGATATTGAGATTATTCCTATGAGTTCAAGTTCTTGAAATTGTTGTTCATGTTTGCAATCAAATTAGTGTACCATGAGTGCCACCTACGACCCATAGAAAGTTCTATGAGCCATAGGGATGACTCATTGGGTCCCCAAACACGTATAAAAAAATTTAGTTGTTAAGATCCATTCCTACGAGTTCTTCTACAAGCCATTAACATCCTACGACCTGTAGGGTCAATTGAAGACCCAAGTGCCACATTCGTGTAGCTATTAGAATGTGCAACATGATCCTATGACCACTTCTATGATTTGTACCAAGTTTTACAAACCATAGAACAGTTCATAAACCCCAGCCTCAATTCCCTCAATGGAATTCTATGAAATGGATTTCACGATCCGTCTTAGGGTCTATGACTCGTAGAAGAGTGGTCGTAGACCCATCAAGTCAATTTCCATAATGTCTAATTTTTGGACCCTAGCTTCTATGATTGGTCTTCTACGACCTGTAGAAAGTTCTACGGTCAGTAGAATGATCCTTAATGATATAGAGTCAGTTTTAAGTGAGGGGTAGTTTGGTCTTTTTCTATATTTTCTAAAGCAAAACCCTGATATTTTGGGACTAAAAGAAGTCCCTTATCAATACCCGACGTGCCTTTTCTCTCATTAACACTTAAAATATTTTGAGAGAAAGAATTGGAGAGAGAAAAGCTAGGTTCAAGCATTCCCACTAAATTCTTTGAGTTTCACTTCGATCATTGATCTAGTAGGTATGTAAGGCTAATCGCACCATTGGACTGAATCCTTCCTCATGTCTTACATCTTCGTTCAATTAGTATGAGTTTAAGTTTGAGTTTCAATACCGTTATATTAAATTTTTGAGTTAATTATGTAATCTTTCGTTGAGTTTCCTATATAGTTATTGATATTGAGATTATTCCTATGAGTTCAAGTTCTTGAAATTGTTGTTCATGTTTGCATTCACATGAACTCTTGTTAAGTAATTACATTGTTTATTTCTATGTATTATTTTGAGATAAAAGAATGATATATTTCATATTTTAAATTGAGTAAGGAGTTTGAGCATGAGTCGAGTTTTGAGAAGTCATGTCTTAAATTGATTAAGGAGTTTGAGCATGAGTCAAATTTTGAGAAGTCTTGCATTCGCTGATTTTGAGCTTGATTTTTATCAAGTCTAATGAGTTAGAGTTTATGCATGTATTTTGAGACTGAGTTGAGAAATCAAAGCTATGTTTTAAACACATTTACTAAGTCGAGAGTATAAGAAGTAATGAGTTGAGAAGAGTTGAGTAACATTGAGTAAAGTCCAATGAGACTAATGAGATATTATTTTGAGTACTTACACTCACTTGAGAATATGAGCATAATAAATATATTTTGTGAGTAATATTGAGCAGTGAATTGGGTAAGAGTTTAAAATAACTCTAACCCCATAAACTACGTAGCTAATATGGGATAAGATTGTACCGTTGGTTCGTGCGAATCCTCACTTCAGTCCTTGATACAGACTTTTATTGGATCCATGAGATAAGTTTGTATTCCTTACCTTGGCAAGGTATTGGATGACTGTGGCAACAACAGCAGTTTGTTGGGTCATTAAGAGAAACATAGTGTTGGTTGTAGGTTAGAGAAACATCCCAAGTGTGAAATACTATATTTAACTAAGTTGCATTCACTATTTATATTTTGTAAAGCATTGTGTTATTATCATATTACATGCATTATTGAGTTAAGTATTTCAGTAATAAGTTTATTATATATTTTTGAGTAAGTTTTCTTTCAGCTATTTTACATACCTTATATTCCATGTACTGGCGTCATTCGGAGTTACATCATTTTATGATGCAGATAAAGGTGATAGAGATCTTCAACAAGCATATCGTTAAAGATCAGTTTCTTTCTAGATTTTGGTGAGACCTCCTTCCATTCGGAGGAACTCTTTGATTATTCAATCTTTATTTATTTAGTCATTTGAGGTAGTTGTGGGCTTGTCCCAGTACGTATTTAGAGTCAGTTTAGAGGCTTCATAGACTAGACAAAGACATAGTAAAGTTTATTCAGTTTTATTTTTAGAGTTCATGTTTTACAAATATTGAGTTATATTATATTCAGAGTATTTTTGCCATTTAACTATGAGAAGTTACACTTTTATAAATTGGATTCACATCTTAAACTAATTGAGTGAGTTGAGTCTTCCGTTGAGTAGTTAGCCAGGTCAAGGGTTCACTTGGAAACCAACAATGATTTCTGAGGTGCCAGCCACGCCTAGGATGTAGAATCGAGACGTGACAATTGTGTTTGGTGACTCACCAATTAGGTCGGCGATATTCGTCGATCTCACCGAGTAGGCCCCAACAATTATTTATAAAGGTTATTTCGGTCATTTTTTATTCTTTTAATCCTTAAGCTATGTCGTTTTAAGCCTAATTCTAAGACCTATAAGTACCCCCATTTCCTCTCATTCACATAAAATTCTCTAAGGCTCTCAAGGATTTTTCTCTCAAGGTTTTCTTCTCCACCAAGCTAGGGTTTCAAGAACTCAAGATTCCTTTTTAAATTTTAAGCTAAGGATCATCAAGATATGTGGGTATTTTATCCGTAGATTCTCTTCCATCCATGGAGTCCCAAAGTATTTTAAATTTCTCTTATGATTTCTCTCCTAAACCCTAAATTTTGATAATCTTGCATTAGGTTCAATTAAGTATGTTTTATTCAATCTCAATGATCTTATTATGCATGAATTGATATTATTTACACATTTTTGATGAATTTTACAATAACCCATGCATTATGCTTATTTTATGAACATGACCTATGTGTAAGAATTATGCATGCATCATGAAATTATGACTATGATTTCAAGGAAGTTCTTATGAAAAGAATCAATTACGATTTCTATCAAGACAAAGGTTGCTTCAATGTAAAGTATTCTATCATGAAGGATTTTCATGATTTCTTATGAATGAGCTTATCATAATTTTTGATGCTTAGATAAGTATCCTTATGAACATGCTATGATATCATGATTTGCTAAAGGAGTTATTCTTATGATTTTCAAGTATTTATGATGAATTTGGTCTTGCAAGCTTATTATCATTTTTGATGACTATGTTATGATTGTGTCTATTCTTGTTGAGAGTTTACCTAGCACTGAGCGGATATTGGGATGGAAGCTCTCCCGTTAGTAGAGATCAGGTCTCTAATAGCAATACCCTTGTCCCATAACTACGTGCTCCCATATAACTTAGTCTTAATTAACTCTCGCTAGTGGATCCACAATAGCTAATGTTAATGGTCCTTACCTTAGCATGTAGGACAATCTCTTTTTGATGTGGGAGGGATCACATTGGACACCGTGTTATAGCTCACATGGTTTATTCCTGTTACGGTATCTCTCAATTATGTTATCTTAAGCTTATAATTTTTTTACGAATATTGCATTGACCATATTTTATTTTACTAATGATGTTTTAAAAGATTATGACATATTTTAGTTTGGTCATTGCATTAACATGTTTTATGTAATGCATTGCACATTCTACATACTCAGTACATTCTATAATACTGACTGCATACTTCTTTTTCTCTATTGTTTCATAATATAGATCATGACTCTCCCCCTCACGCCCGTGGTTAGTACTTGGATTCTACCAACATTGCTTGCTTGTTGAATCCTCATGTTTCGAGGGCCAACCACCTTATGATGTCTTTTATTTCATGTCTTTCGGTTTTAGATTTTTTTTGAGTTAGGGTTTGTCCTATGCCTCATCTATAACGGTTAGAGGCTATGCCAGTCTTAGTATTTTTCTCCACATTTCAATTCTTCTCATGTTGAGTTGCTATGTTAAGATTGATTTTAAGACTTATCTTCCGCATTTCATTCTTATGTTGATTATCATGTTATCTTAAGTCATTCTTATGCTAAGAGGCTAGTTTAGGATCTTTCAGGATCCTATTCGCTGTTTCACATCTAGGATCTAGCTTGAATCGTGACAAGGAAGAAGGAGAAGCTTGGAGGCATATAATTAATGATAGCTAGTGAAGCTGCTAGAAGGCATGATTTCAAGAATTTTTTTATGATAGATAAATATTAAATTTTCAAATCATATTTGATTTTCAGGGATAAATAATTTTCATGAAAGAATTAGATCATGTGATACATCATGACATAAAACAAAGCAACATATTGATACAGTTATGATTCGTCTTGTATAATCAAGATCTCTTGGAAAGAAATATACATTAAAATTAGATGAATTACAATTTGAAGATTTATAGATGATTGATGTTGTGGTGTTATTTAAATAGTATTTAGCTATTAGCATACGAAGTTTATCTATACCTGATGATAATAACTTTACATGCACCAACTTCTAGTATCTGAAATTTCATTTTAAAACTAGGTAAATCAAAAATAATTATTTTGACTTTCATATATTGGGCACGTGCCATCACTGCCTAGTATGTTCTATTTTGTTTTTCTTTTAAGATTTAATAAGTAAATTTTCAGTGTATGCTTTTTGAAGCTTTGCGATGTGGTTTGTTAGTGATTATCAATTACTCGTATGTACTGACTAATGTTTGATTATATATTGAATAGCTCTGAAACTTAATCATTTGTAGGCTAATGTATATTTTAACTTTTGGTCAATGATTCATATTTGACGTTCCGTTATCTTTATCATTTCCTTTTTGTGTAGGAACTACCTGTAAGTTCTTTGATTATTATTCTAATATTACTACACTTCTAGTTTCTTTTGCTTACATTGTTGATAGCATATATTCTTATTTTCACATAATAAATCATGGAAGATGTAATGACTAATGACTAGGTGTAGCTTGTTTATCACTAACTGCTAAGATGGAGGAAATTGAAGTTATTGAGAAGCTAGTAGAAAGTTCATGTCCATTATGCTTGTTCTTATTAGGAATTTGTTTGATGTTTATATTGTATATGCTACAATAGAGTTAGAAACTGACGAATTGGGATGCTTTATTTTGTTTTGTAATTAACTATCAATCATATATAAAAATTGGTTATTTTGCATTTTTTTTGATATACTATATATAATTGGCTGAATGCATTTGAAAAAATGAGTTAGCCTTTGTTTCCTATTTAATAACTGGATCTTTAATGTTGGGATTGTCAAATATAACGAAGAAAAAATTGGCAATTAGCAAACAGAAAACTAGTTATTAAAAAGTATAACGTTCGTAATTTTTATCGTCACTAAAGATCTTTAACGACTAGATTACAATTCGATCATTAACTTTTAACGTTAAGGCTTTTAGCAACTAGTGACACTGGATTGTTTTGATCGTTATAGACTTTTTAACGATTGGATGTGGATTTTTAATGATTGAATTTTCTCTCGTTAAAGATCATTTTTTACGGAATGTCTATACAATAAATGTCCAAAATTACATTTGTCGATGTAAAACTTGTATCGTACACTTGAGCCAGATATATTCTTAATATTTTCCAACGAGGCATATTATGTATCATTTGCTAGCAAACTATATTATGTTAGTCTCACATCCGACAAGATATGATACCGCTTAATTGATCGGGCTAAGATCAGATTTCATGTGATCACATGGTGAATTATGTCTTATGTCGGTTATACTAATATACATCAATATATGATGAAATATGAACGTTAAGGTCCACCTAATGAATTTTGATCTCTTGATTCTTCCATGTTATGATTATAATTTCATTGGTTATATCCTGTTTCTGTTTCAAGTATGTTTCATATTTCATTCTGCATTTACATACAGTACAATTCAAAATGCACTTATGTCCTCTTACTTTAAGATGTTGCATTTCAAAATGTAGGTTTGGGTACTCAAACAGGTGATTGAATTTCACATTAAGATCTACATATTCAACTTTTGGTGAGCCCACTCTCCTTATAGGACATAATCATCTCATTTTGTTTTGCTTAGCTATATATGATTAAGGGGTCTTATCCCAATAAATATTTTCAATTATATTAGAGGCTTCATAGATAAACGAGTCTAACATGCTCCTATATTTTGTATTTCATCTTTGCCTTTGAAGTCATTACTAACCACGAGTTACTCCTTTTATGAAAAGTATTTATTTTAACAATTTATGATTATGTTTAAATGAATGAATGTCCTACAAGGCCTATATTTTGAAATTCTTCTATCGCTAAGAATGCTCTATGTTTCATGCCATATTAGTGGTTCACTTGGATAAGTAACGCACCTAATGTCGGTCCCTCTCAGGATTTCGATTTGAAGTGTGACACAAAATTTATGATTCGTGAGATTAATGTATGATGTATCAATGTGATTCAAATGATCTAGGCATACTTCTTATCCTTTACTTACTGATTTTTTATAACAATGATTGGAGGCTATATACTCCTAACATATGTATAGAAAAGTGTTCTCATAGTATGCCGAGCACACAGTCTATTTATCCTTCATGAAATGATACAAGAGAATATAAAGTAGAAAATATTTTTGTTAGCTTGATGGAGCTTGTATGCTCGCTTATGTGTACTAGAAGATGTTGGAAATATTTATATGAGTTTGGTCCATTTATAAGAGATGCTAATTAGCCTGTTAACCCATTAACTTGTCCTCCTTCTTAATCTTAATCCTTAATCTATAAATACACCATTATAGTTGTACAAAAAAAAACCACATTAGTTAATGGCTAGGGTTTACAAGAGAAAATATATGATTTGCATCATCTTAAGGACATATCAATATTGTGGAAATATGGAGATTCATCCATCTTATGAGGATATCCGAAGATCGGTGATAGGAGTTTTGGTTATTGCAGATCCACTTCTGCTATGGAGAAACTTGCAAGTCTCCTAAAGTAGTATTCACTATTCAAATATTGCATAAATAATATTTCTTATGTTCCAATTTATGTGATACCTTTTTTTCAGTCATTTAAAAAAAGAATCACCTTTTTATAATTGAAAATATCTAAATTTTTAAAATTATTGTGTTACCCTTAATGAAAGAATTTATAATCAAGCAAATATCTAAAATTTATTTTAGATTAATTAAAATTTTTATTTTAAGTTAAATTATGTCACGTGAATTTAAACAAAGCGAGTGATACAAAAAGAAGCCTGTTCCTGGTCTGGAAAGTGTAAAACATATTTGAAAGTGGTCACATCTCACATGCCTTACCTACAATGATGAATGAGGAGATACTAGTATGTCCCACGTGCAGACACCATCAAGTCCAATAGAGGTCAACTCCTGATGACACGTCGCCTATGATAAAGGCCCATGATCCACTTCACGTGAACTCCCCTCTCTTGTTTTCTTCACTCCATTATGTAAGGGGACCTCTCGAAATTATTTTTTTCCTGTGATATATATATACATATATATTCCCGACATGTCAAACTAATCAAATGTATTTTCTATCATTCGGAGGAAGATGCATGTCTCTTCTTAGCATTATAAGTACATACAAACATCATTAATTAATTAAATTTTATGTCCCAGCTGATTTCGGAACTTACTTTCAAAATTATATCAGTATAATTTACGTACGTAGTTGTAACTAAAAGATGTTGAAGAAAGTTAGATGCACAAAAAAAAAGATAAGGTACTATACTTATACCTAAACCCTAGAGATCGAGCACAATCTCACCCTCACCAAAGTCCCATTCAATCATGTCTGTTCCAGTTATGCGAAGATCACACAAATCTTGGAGGAACGGTTGGATTCTGAGCTTATCCGGATCAGTTGCAGCGTGGTTTCCTGTCACATATATAATTCCATAGCTATTATGATATCGTTCTTGAATACGGGTCTTCTATGAATACAGTTGCTTCGATGTATGGTGTTTATGAGTTACTATACCCAATCACTTATATTTGCCACATATTGCTTTCTGATATGCCCATATATCATGTCTCTCTATATATATCCATCCAGGTGGTTCACACTTCATTACTCTTGGAAATTAATTAAATATAGTTTTTAAAAACTAACTCTACAATTCAAACCTTCAGTGAATTTATTTATCTATTAGAAAAATATTATATATCATTGTTAAATGTCATCATGTATTCCCATGTTAATATTTAATTATAAAGTTAAATTGTTGAATTTGACATGAACTTCGTGTGTGAATAAGTAATTTATTTTAAAGTTCGTTGTATCCATAAATCATATCAAAAGAGCTCAAGATTTTAATTGGCTTTTAGCTTTGTGTCTACTAATAATTAGTTGTTTAGATAAAAATACAATCCTAAAACCTGTTCATAAATCAAAATGGCTTTTGAGCCACTAATCACAATTTAAATCACAAACTAAATGAGATTTTAATTGAACCTCTTTATTTCCCTTCCCCTGAAACTTGGACACACATTAGTTCTCCAGTAAATATATATGTTTTTACTCAATCGAGTAAGTAATTAATGTTCTATATATTATTATTTATTTAAATAGAAGCAAATAAATTAATAAAAATTGTTCTTGTGAAAAATTAATAAGAATCTTTTAAACATATATATTCATTTCCTCTCTTGTTGGACTTTAAAATGTCTTATTAAAATGATGATCTGAACTTTAGTGACAAGGGTTGAGGGTACTTCAATAATTAACTAGAAAGAATTATTTGAGTGTTCCTCGCTCGCAGTTAGAGAAAAAAATTGGTCAGAATTAAACATTTGATAGTTCCTCCCGTGTTTGCAAATGAGACAGTATTTGTGCAAATATTTCAAGAACTACTTTTAAACGTCAAGTAATGTGTTGTAATAATAACTTGGTAGAAAATATTCTTGAAATATCACAGAGCACTAAATTTTCTTATTGTGTTAAAATCCAATGGAAGCAACACACAGAAAGAGGGATGATATGGATAAAAATTTATAATTACTTCTCCCTCCTCTTCTTTTATACAGCTCAACTTACATAAAAGTTGGATATATCATGGGACAACCTTGTACTCATCATTGGATGTCTTTTCCAACATCAACACAAAGTTATATATGTGCATTCAACTCCCAAAGAATTGACCCGTTGTATTAATTTTTTTCCTACAAAGTGATAAAATATCTTTCCTTTATCTTTTACTTTTGAGATCCTTACTTATCATGAATCCTTTCCAACTTTGGTCATTGTTATGTATTATAATTTTCTTCTAACGTGAAAAACAAAATTGCCCTCAAAGAAGTAGTACTATTATATATCATGGTGATTTTTTCTTCTAACGATTGAATTTTGTCATGTTGGTTTATTTAACAAAAGACTCATACCTATAGCTCCATGCATAATATTTTTATTGCTATTCCGATCATGATTACCTATCTATCTTCCAATGGAAGGTTACATATTTCCCTTTCGAGTCAATTATGAACGAGGATGGATCGAACATCCAACATCGTAATTCATGGTCAGGTGCTCAATCTAAGAATCTTTTTCACTCAAAATTAATTTTTCTTTTGAATTACTTTATGAAATGAGATTTTTATATTATATATTCAGGAGCAAATCAATCAAAAGTCCTTGATTACCTGCCAAAATTAAGGATTACAAAAATGAAGGAAGAAAGCACAGAGACACAGAACATACATAACTTTTATTCCACAATCATTTGAGAACTATTTCTTGAAGCCTAAACACATAAAATAACCAAATGAACTCAAACTACTTTAACATTTCACTCACCAAGAATGGCATGTCAACCAACGCCAAAGCACACACGAAGTTATAACTAACCCCCACTCCAACCCCAAGAAGGAGAGGAGGCCATAAAATAAAAACAAATTAAAAGCTAACCCTAGCAAGCTTTCCTATACAAATTTAAGATGAGATGAGGTTAGCTAAACATCTCTGACATGGAAAACGTTAGGGTTTTTAACGACGATATCGTACATGTGAATGGAGTTGAACTTAGTGAAATCCTTAGGAAGTGAAATCAAGTCGATGGAAGAATGCTTGTGGAATTGGAAAAGTTCAGCGTCACCTCCGTAGTACCTTTCCCATCCCAAACCATTGAGAATTCTTTCGAGACAGCAATAGGATGATACCACTTGCTCACTTGGTAAGTGTATCAAAACCTTCCTTCTTCTTTGAGCTTGATCTCCTGACCCATTTTCTATCAAACGGAAAACCCCATTCTTGAATACCCAAACTCCAGACATTTTTCTTTTCAAATATAATCTAGTTTTTATTTTTATTTTTTTAATGAAGAAGGGACAAATGGGTTTGAGTTAGTCGAAAGATTTTGAGGGTATTTATACAAGTGAGGAGGTAGATAAAACAAGGAAAAGATACTCTTTGAAGTGGGCTGAAAAATAGGTGATGATAGGCTTGTTTAGCTTTATTGTAGAATCTAGATATTGTGGGACCTTTTCTTAAAATTCCAACACACCCATGGGTATTCATTTTGAGAGCATGTACTATCCCATCCCACCAAGCCCTTAAGTGGTGTGGAGGGGAGAATCACGGCTTAAAAATAGAATCTTTTTTGCGCTCTAACTTTTTTCTATGTTATTATTATTTCTTACCCTCTTTCGCCTAATATACTTTTATATTTAATAACAATCAAATTTATATTTTATGGGATGACTAATAACTATTCACTTGTTTTAGACAACACAAAACACATCATCAAATAAATTTTAACGGACATAGACAATTATGTGTACTCTCTAGCTAGTAATATTAAAGTAGTTGGTAACTCAAAACGGAAGCCAATCAATTTATTATAATAGGTTAATTTATATTCATAGAGTAAAAAATCATTATGATAACATATGCAAGAATAACAACATACCCAATATAATCCTAATAGGTGGGGTCTGATGAAAATAAAATATACGCATATCTTATCATTACTTTGGGGAGGCATTATGATAACGATGCATATAATTTAAATTCTCTCATTTTATCTCTTTTCCTAGTGTGTTTATTTTCAAGTATTAATGAACTTTAGCTACTTTATTCGCTTCGAGAAACTTTTTTTTTTTATCAATTCAAAAAGAAGAAAGCAAGGAATCTAGGTTAGCATTAGTACATGATGGCGCATTACATATGAATTTAATTGTTAACCCTAATATATGTAAATTAAATATTTTGAAGAGGTCAAATGAACAGTACACGTGACAATATTACTTCCTCCGTCCTAATTTATGTTATGTTGTTCAACTTGATACAAAGTTTTAAAAAAGAAGATAAGCTTTTAAAACTTGTGGTCTAAAACAAGTAATAGATGTTTGTGTGGATATAAATCATTTCATAAAGGTAAAATAAATATTTTTAAAATTAAATTTTATATTAAATATAGAAATGTACAAAATATATGTTTTACATAAATTGGGACAAAGAATATACTATTTAGATAGACATATATTAAGAAAACCAAGCTTTTAAGTTTATAACTACTCATCATTTAGAATTATCAATTCTAGTTACGAACAAAATTTTATTTTTATTGTTTTTCCGATTGCTTCCATCACTTTAGTTAGCCCCATTTGTTCATCCGATGGGCACAATCATTTCTATTTAACATAGTGTATTTAATTTATTTTGGTGGAATAGTATGGAAATCATACTACCTCGTGCATTTAATTTCTTCTTATTTTATAGAAGCTTCATAGATAATATCAGTTGGATCATGATTTTCATATATTTGTGTTAAGTGTTGCATAGAATCAGAATTACTTTAGTTTGATACGAAATGTTACGGTTTTAGAAAACAAAGAAAGAATAATTTTATAATTATTCAACATTAATTTTATCATATTCAAATTTTTAGTTTTCTTTAAAAATTACACTCCATTACTTAGTATTTTATATTTATTAAGGAGTAGAGAAGCCAAGAAGGTTACCTTGATCAACCTAATACGCCAAGTAGGGTGTACATGGACCGGGTTGGTTCGAATTTTTTACAAATCAAACCAAATCATTTGTGTCGGGTTATTAAATCTATAAACCAAACCAAACCAATAAAAGTCGGGTTTTTCGATATCAATTTTTCTCGGGTTTTTTCGGATTTCTCGGGTTTTTTGGGTTTCTCGGGTTTTTCATAGTATCTAATAAAAAACACAGAGCATTGCTTCTTAAAAAGAGTTCTAGTACAAAATATCAACATATAAGATGGAGGAAAAACATTGTTTGAAGTTTTAACTTTATATAACTTTATAAGATGAGTTTTTTTTTGTATATTATTTAGATGGGCTTCTCAAGTCCAAATCTAAATGTAAGAAAGAAAATAAAAATTTTAAAAAAAATTAAAAAAATATTTATAAATTACATTTTAATAAATATTTTTATGTATAACATAATTTAAAAGTAGTATATCTATAATCGGGTCGGTTTGGGTTCGGTTTGACTTTTTTTAGTTAAAACCAAACCAACCCTATAATGGTCGGGTTTTTTTTTCAAACACCAAACCAAGTCAAACCAAACCACTAGTCGGATTGTTTTCCGGTTTGGTTCGGTTTGTCGGTTTGTCGGTTTGGTGCGGTTTATCGATTTGTCTTGTACAGCCCTAACGCCAAGTGCTTCACAACTCGACCATAAATTTCTTTTTCTTTCTTGTATGTTCCCATCACTTTTTGATGTATAGAGGACTTGAAATCTTTTTTTATCAATAATGTCAAATTTTTATAAAGGCAGAATTTAAAAATTTCACAATTAGTATAATAAGGTGTTATTATATATTGTTGAGATGTAAAGGAAGGAGTTAAAGGAGTTAGAAAATCAATTAGAAATAAGGGCAGTATAGTCATTTTAGTTAGTTACATAGTTAGAACTAACTAACTAATTTGTTAGTCAATTAAGTCAATGTAATTAGCTATATATACATAGCAACTATGTACTGTTAAGAGTATTGGGCATTTTCACGGATTAGCCCTAACAATAAAATCTTCTCCTTCTCTCTAACGCCTTTCTTCTTCATCTTCTTCATCTCTATCTTCTTCATGGCTGATCAGTGAAGAAGCAGAGCTCAAATAAGCTCATGGTATCAGAGCGTTGTTCACTGAAAGAGTTAACATAGCTGAGTCAAAGACTCGAAGATCAGAGTCAAAGAATCAGTCAAAGTTGTTAGCTTGTAGTTTGTAGATCTGAGCTCCGTCGAAGCCAAAACTGCAACCAATATTGACTTCCGCAACAAAGAGCTCAAAAGGTTGAAGAAATGACAGGTAAAGCCACAGATTCAGCTCAACGAGTGGGTATACCAAGTTCAGCAAGCTCGGCAGGTAACAATGGAGAAGGTATTGACTATAATCATCCCCTATTTCTTCGCCCCACGGATGTGAGTGGTATAAGCATCATCTCGTTTCAGTTGCAAGGTATTAAAAACTACACCTTGTGGAATCGGTCAATCAAATTAGCATTATTAGGTAGAAATAAATTAGGGCTTGTGGATGGAACGTGCAGGAAATAAATGTATGGTGAAGAACTGTGGGGCCAATGGGAAAGAGCAAATACAATTGTGTTGTCATGGCTTATGAATTCAGTCTCGAAGAGTTTGTTGAGTGGAATTGCATTTGCGTCGAATGCTTCGAGTGTGTGGACTGACCTGCAAGAGAGGTTCGATAGAGTTGATGGATCAAGAACTTATAGCCTACACAAAGAAATAGCTACCTTACAACAAGGAACAACCTCTGTATCAACATATTATACAAGGCCGAAAGCATTGTGGGATGAGATTGAAGTGTTAGTGCCCTCACCTTGCTGCAATTGTGAGAAGTCCAGAGGTTTTGTAGCCCACATGAATAGACAAAAGTTGTATCAATTTCTAATGGGACTGAATGACACATATCATCAAGCTAGAAGTCAAATTCTCATGATAGATCCCTTACCTACTATCAATCAAGCGTATGCTATGATAGTAGGAGATGAGAGTCAAAAGGCTGTGGTTACAGAAATCAACAATTTGGGACTATATGCATCAACTTCTGAGTCAGTAGCTATGTACTCGAGAATTGGAAACAGTTCAGGTATGAGCAATAGGTTCAAGAAAAATACATCCTTAATCTGTGATTTTTGTAAGTGTAGGGGACATACCAAAGAATTCTGCTACAAGGTGGTGGGGTATCCTCCAGATTTCAAGACCAAAAGAAAGGCTTAGAGTGCAAACATGGTCTATGCAGACACCAATAGCCTTATAAATCAATCTCAGCAGTCAGGTCAGGCTAACTTCTCTTATGGCTTGAACACAAATGTGACTGATCAAGCTTTGTGGGGCAGGAATAGCACAGTACAACACACTGCAGACAAATCACCAACCACTAATTCTAACAAGGCAGCTGAGAGAGGTCAAACAACTACTTCAGGGTTGTACATTTACAAAAGATCAGTATGAACAAATTCTTATGATGATGAATCAACAGTCTGGTTTAAGAGCCAATGCACCTGATTGCAATAAGGCAAATAATGCAGGTAAGGCTCTATGTGTAACTGAAAATAGTGATGTATGGATAGTGGATACAGGAGCAACAAACCATATGGTGTCTAAACTGCAGATGCTACTAAAGGAATTTGTCCTTCAACTTAACACTCCTAAGGATGTGTGCTTACCAAATGGTGGTACCACTAAAGTAACTCATATTGGTTCTTGCAGTCTACCATCTAAAAGTTTGATTACTAATGTGTTCCATATTCCAGAATTCAAGTATAACTTGATGTCTGTCAGCAAAATAACCAAGGAATTAGGCTGCTCTGTCTCTTTCTTCCCTGATTTTTGTGTTTTCCAGAAACTCTACACTAGGAAGGTGAAAGAAATTGGTAGAGAAGAGGGGGGTCTGTATCTGCTATGGAACCAATTCACTCAAAGTGATGCAAGTAAGGCTAAGGAATCTGCATAGTCTATTGATGCTGCTTCTTCAACAGACAAGGAATCAGATATGGAGCTATGGCATAAAAGGCTAGGACATGTGTCTTCAGCTGTACTAGCCAAGATGTTCAATATGAATAAAGTTAGTATGTGTATGGTGTCTGAATGCTTAGTGTGTCCATTTGCAAAATAAACTAGACCTGTATTCCCTTCTAGTATCATCAAAAGCAGTAGCTACTTTGATTTGATACATGTTGATCTTTGAGGACCTTATAATACAACTACATTTGATGGCAACAAGTACTTTCTTACAATAGTTGATGACTTTTCAAGAATGACTTGGCTATTCTTACTTAAACACAAATCAGATGTGTGTGTGTGTCTTAAACTTTTCTTGCAGTATACTAAGAATCAGTTTGACAAGGTGGTCAAGGTCTTAAGGTCTGATAATGGTACTGAGTTTGTGAATTCAGTATGTGATAATATGTTCAAAACACTAGGTATTATCCATCAAAGGTCTTGTCCATACACTCCTCAACAAAATGGAGTGGCTGAGAGGAAACACAGACATCTACTAGAAGTCACCAGAGCCTTCAGGTTTCAAGCAAAAATACCTATCAGATTTTGGGGTCATTGTGTCCTAGCAGTTGCTTACCTGATCAATAGACTTCCTAGTAGTGTGCTTCAGTTCCAATCTCCCTATGAAAGATTGTATGGCAAAAAACTAGGTTTATCTCATTTGAGAACCATTGGTTGCCTAGCTCTAGCCAAGAATCTCACTGAACATGACAAACGCATGCCCAGATCAAAGTCAGCTATGCACATGGGGTACTCTGAAGTGCAGAAAGGCTATATCCTATTTGACTTGCACAATAACTCATTCTTTGTCAACAGAGATGTTCAGTTTAGAGAAGCCATATTTCCATTTGCCAAGGATGATGGCTCAGCCACCCAGCAACTGTTTGTAGATAACCTACAAGGTCTAGGTGAGACAGCTCCACAGCTTCAACTATCCCCATTCATAATTCTAGGTACTTCTCCATCTGTACTTTCTGAAGAGGCTACATGTAGGCATCCAGATACTGGTGAGCAAGAGTGTGTGTCTACACAAACACACCCTATCGCAAGTGATACTGATGTGTCTGGGACACCTATTACTAGAAGATCTGTCAGGTCTAAACATCCTCTCATATGGCTGAAGGATTTTGTCTCTCTGAATGTTAAACAGGCTGTTCAATATCCACTATCCAACTATGTAAGCTACTCTCATCTGTCACCTTCTCATCAGTGCTTTATTGCAGCTACATCCTCTGTGATAGAACCTACCAGCTATGCTGAAGCAGTCAAAGACCCAAGATGGGTTGAAGCTATGCAGACAGAGATCCAGGCCTTAGAAAACAACAATACCTGGAAAGTCACTTCCTTACCTGCAGGGAAGAAGCCTATTGGTTGCAGATGGATCTACAAGATTAAATACAAATCCAGAGGTGACATAGAGAGGTTCAAAGCCAGGCTAGTAGCAAAAGGATACAGCCAACAAGAAGGGATTGATTACAAAGAAACATTTTCTCCTGTTGTGAAAATGGTGACTGTCAGGGATGTTCTTGCCATGGCAGCTTCCAAGAACTGGCACATCCATCAGATGGATGTCTTCCATGCTTTTCTACATGGAGACCTAGAGGATGAAATATATATGCAGCTGCCTCAGGGATTTGTCAGTCAAGGGGAGAATGTATGTAGACTAACAAAGTCCCTTTATGGACTCAAACAAGCTCCAAGGCAGCGGAATCACAAACTTATTGAGGCTCTTATTTCTCTCAAGTTCAAACAAAGCCAATATGATTATTCCCTATTCATCAACAAGTCAGCAGAAGGTATTGTCATTGTACTTGTATATGTAGATGACATGTTAGTCACTGGCAGCAGCCTAAAGCTGATAAAAGAGACAAAGAAAGCTCTACAAAGTGCATTCAAGATGAAGGACTTAGGGGAGCTCAAATACTTTCTGTGGATTGAATTTGCAAGATCCACAGCAGGAATACTCATGCATCAGAGGAAGTACACTCTTGATCTGATAGCAGAAGTAGGAATGACTACAGTTAAGCCAACAGCAACACCAATGGATGCCAACATCAAGCTCACATCAAAGCTCTATGATGACCATGTGAACCAAAAGCAAGAAGAGCTACATGATCCTCTAATAGATCAGGCAGCCTATCAAAAACTCATAGGTAAACTTCTGTATCTCAACATGACAAGGCCAGATATAGCCTTCAGTACTCAAACATTAAGTCAGTTTCTGAACCAGCCAAATAAGTCCCATATGGAGGCAGCCCTAAGAGTAGTCAAATATTTGAAGAGACAACCTGGACAAGGTATACTACTATCCAGTCAATTAGACAACCAAATTACAGCTTTTTGTGATGTAGACTGGGCAGCATGTGCACTAACCAGGAAATCAGTCACAGGATACTTGATCAAGATGGGAAAATCACTAATATCTTGGAAAGCCAAGAAACAAACTACAGTGTCTAGAAGTTCAGCTGAGGCTGAATATAGAAGCATGGCATCTACTGTTTCAGAACTTGTGTGGCTGCTAGGAATGTTGAAGGAGGTTGAGGCTGATATGAAGGTACCAATGCAGGTCTATAGTGATAGCAAAGTTGCAATTCAAATTGTAGTCAATCTAGTTTATCACGAAAGAACAAAAAATATAGAGATAGATTGTCATTTCATTAGAGAAAGACTACAACAAGGCATGATCAAAGTTGACTACTTACCAACCCAAGAACAACCAGCTGATATATTGACAAAGGGATTGTCTAGAGGTCAACATGAGCACCTTCTATCCAAGATTGGAGCTTTGAATATTTTTTCACCTCCTAGCTTGAAGGGGAGTGTTGAGATGTAAAGGAAGGAGTTAAAGGAGTTAGAAAATCAGTTAGAAATAAGGGCAGTATAGTCATTTTAGTTAGTTACATAGTTAGAACTAACTAACTAATTTGTTAGTCAGTTAAGTCAATGTAATTAGCTATATATACATAGCAACTATGTACTGTTAAGAGTAATGGGCATTTTCACAGATTAGCCCTAACAATAAAATCTTCTCCTTCTCTCTAACGCCTCTCTTCTTCATCTTCTTCATCTTCTTCATCTCTATCTTCATCATGGTTGATCAGTGAAGAAGCAGAGCTCAAATAAGCTCATATATGTATTTTAGTATTTGACATTTAAATCTCATTTAGGTATGATAAGTAAAAGTATGCAAAAGAATCAGTCGAATGATTTTGTGTATAAACAAGAAAAATGTGTATGTCAACTAATTTAATCAAAAAATAGAAAAAGTATAAATGTAAAAAGGCAAACACCAATAGTTTTTTTTTAAAAAGCTATGACCCTAACTGATAGGTACTATTTAAATATAATTTTTTTTTTTTAGATATTCATACTAAAAATTTACTATGCGCATGATATTTATGATGATTATCATTAATAATTTAATATTTTATTTTTATACATAATATATTTCTTGAACTACTAAAAAAGTAGTCAAAATCAACCAAGAAAAATCGACCTCCTATGGATGTCGGAAAAAGTTGACCTCAAGAGGTCGGTTTATTAATTTTTTTCCTTTAATTTCTTAAGGAATCCAACCATTGAAAGCCGATTTCTTTGAGTGAAAACAGGGAAAAAATATTGTTTTGACCTCAGCGTGTTTGTGATATTTTTCTAGAAACAAAATACTGACCTTAGTAGGTCAATTTATATTTTTAAAAAAGATAAAACTTATTACAATAACTGACCTCCAAAGGTCGGTACTTGTAATTTGTTGTAATTAAAAATTTGAAAAATTAAATCTATATCTCTCTCTCTATATATATAATAGGAGAGGCAAAAATAACATGTGTCAACTTAACAAAAAATAGAATTAATCAATTATTAAAATTAAAATTAATTTAAAATCTACAAATAAAAATAAAAATTGCCAACACTTAAAAAATAGAATTAATCAATTATTAAAATTAAAATTAATTTAAAATCTACAAATAAAAATAAAAATTGCCAACACTTAAAAAAAAGTGAAAAATACTAATGTAACCATATGCACCATAACTCCCACGTTGGCATTTAAAAAAAAATAATCAGCAAATAAAAGTTTTTAAAAAAAGCCTGTCTATTTTTTGATTTTTAACTAAAAGTAAGTTTTAACACTACAATTTGACTGTCTCGAGCCAATACCACACAAAAAAAGAATTTATCATTCAATTAGAAAAATAAAAATACAAAGTGCAAAAATAACTACACTTATAATTTTAAATTTTGAATTGAAAATTGAGTATAAATATTAATTTTAAAATTAAAAAAAATAAAAGCCATCACGTTAGTTCAGTGGAGAATTTTGAGGAGCGGTTTAGTTATTTCAAATTTTAATTTGTAAATTGAGGGTAGTTATTAGTTTTAAAATTTTAAAAACTAAAATGCATCACAAAAATTAATTCAAATGAGTGTGATGTCTCTCTAACTGATGACGAAGAGGATTAGTATAAATTCAGAGTCCCTCTTTTTTGTTGAAATCTTCTCAGCATGTTGATATTCGAGTTATAATTATCCCTTCATTTTATTTTATTTTTATTTTTTCTTAACTCTTTAGGTGTTTTTCAATTTGTTTTTTTATCCTTTGATTGTTATGTGTATTACTTGCTCTTTAACATGAATGTTCATTGCTTACATGCGTACAGGGACAAATAAGAGGCAACAAAAAGAATTAAAGGATCGCTTCTTAAGTTTCATCTTTTTTTCTGGGGCGAATATGCAGATTATTATTGTAAACAACAAATTTTTGAGCCGAGATAAATAAATAATCAAGACCAAAAAATTGGAGTAACAAAGTATAATATTTGATTTCAAAATGTAGTGCGGGTTACAATCTCTATGATAATCCTTTGATTCTTCAAATAGTATGAAACACGTCGAACTTGAATTTGATTTAGAGTCAAGGGCTTGAATAGCTTGATCTTGAATCTTCGTCTTCAAATTTGGATTTGAATTATTCGTCACGAACACTTGTATGGTTATGACGAACAGTAAATATGAACAAGTAACTTGGTCTTGATCTTCTTGATATTCTTCTTCGTTCTTGATCTTGAACTTGAACTTGAATTTGATTACTTGAACTTTGTAGCTTTGTAGAGAATTTGCGGTCTTTGATCCACGAGCTCTCTTCTTGCTTCTTGCTCTTTTTCAAACCCCCCCTCTCAGAATAATGAGGACCCCTATTTATAGTTGTAGGGAGTGGTATGAGGGTGTGATTTGATTGGTTGGTTTGAACTGACCAATCAGATTTCTTTGGTGAAGAGTTTTAATTTGATTCGTCAGAACATGTCACATAGACACGTGACATTGTTCTAGTGGCTCATTTAATTTGACTTAGATTGTCACATAACTTTGACATGTGGCATGATTTTAGTGGCTTATTTAATTTGACTTGGATTGCCACCTAACTTTGACATGCGGCATGATTCTAGTGGCTTATTTAATTTGACTTGGATGCCTCATAACTTTGACATGTGACATGAAAATGGGCCTCTAGGATGAGATGATATTGGACTTATCAAAGTGGGGTCATCTTTATAGCCCAAATTAATCGATTTAGATTTTTAATTAAATCCACATTTATTGGGCTTAAATAATTGACCCAATTTTATTAATTCAAAATATTGATTTGGACTAATATATCTTGAATTTAATATAAATTGAATCATTCTACAAATTTATATTTAATAAGTTGTAAATGATTACAAATGCCTCCTGCTTCAAGTCTTGTCGAGATATTTTATCTTTTGAAGACTAGGCTTGAAGTATTACTTGTAGGATAATGACTTGCCATGTATTTTGAGATGCACCGTGAATTCATACTATATTGATGCACCCCTTCATCATTGTTGGAGTAGGAATGTAGCAAATTAGTTATATCCAATGAGGATTAAGAAAGAGAAGAAGAAAAAAAATGATTTTGATGATTTATTTTTTTTCACGTTTTTTTTTGCACGTTTTTTTTTCTTTTAGGGTGTTTACTTGTCATGCAAGATTCCACCTCTAATTGGAATCCGCTTAGGAGTCAATTTTGTAGAAACCTAATTCAAGTTTGAATCTAGTTATAATAGATGCTAATAAACCTCTATAAATAGATGACTGACCTTCATTGTTTTGCAGCAATGTGGCTTGACGATCAACGTTGTGGTACTTTCTTCTTCTCTTTTCTTTGATTTTCAACAACCTTTTCCACATCTTGACATGTCTGTCGTAGAAAATTCATATCTTATTGTAGATACGTAGGAATCACGAACGGTTTGATTTTCTAGAAACTAGACTTCTCGATCTACAACATATCCAAAATTGAGAATTTAATACCTTCATGACCATTCTAGATAATTTTTTAAAGTTAGCTCTAGCTTTTGTCATGCTGAAGGTTTCAGATTTGCGTGATTTTATTAAAACTTTTGTATCTTCATGTAGGAACTTCAAAATCATAAGCCGCTTGATTATTCTGAATTTAGACACAAAGTTATACAACATATCTAAAATTTAGATTTAAACTCCTTCAATATCGTTTTAGATAATTATTTATTTATTTATTTGAAGTTTAACTTCAAATTTTTTCATGCTGAAAGTTTTAGATTTTTGTTGCCTCACAAAATATTTTATATCTTGATGTAGGAACATCGTTACCGAAAAGGGTTGGAATTGCTAGAAACTAGACTTCAAGGACATTATTATGACCAAGGAAATCTTGTCTCAAGTCTAGCCTGGTTAGTCTAGTGTGGCTTCCTCGACTTGACAAGTAATAGTATTTTTTTTATTTTTTTTTGTGTTATCTATTTGCATATTTGGAGGATTTAAAGACTTCAAATATACTGTTGAAGAAACTCATTTTGTTGACTTTGTAGCCATGCATTATTATTATTATTACTATTTCTTTATTTTTAATCATTTGAAACAAAGGTGTTGCATTGTTGGAAATAATTTCACATCATTCTTGGCAAAGACTTTACACCGCTTGACCCGAAGGTGCCGCATTGTTCGAGTCAAAGTCTTTACACTGTCTGAGATAAATATTTTACATGATTTGTGGCAAAAACTTTACACCGTCTGAGACAAAGACTTTATATGATTTGTGGCAAAGACTTTACATTGTCTGAGTCAAAAGCATCCCATAGTCCAAGCCAAAGACTTTACACCATTTGAGGCAAAGACTTTACATGATTTGTGGCGAAGACTTTACACCGTTTGAGGCAAAGACTTTACATGATTTGTGGCAAAGACTTTACACCGTCTGAGTCAAAGGCATTCCATAGTCCAAGATAAAGACTTTACACTATCTAAGGCAAAGACTTTACATGATTTGTGGTAAAGACTTTACACCGTCTGAGTCAAAGGCATTCCATAGTCCAAGATAAAGACTTTACACCATCTGAGGCAAAGACTTTACATGATTTGTGGCAAAGACTTTACACCGTCTGAGTCAAAGGCATTCCATAGTCCAAGCTAAAGACTTTACACTGTCTAAGGCAAAGACTTTACATGATTTGTGACAAATAAAAGGCATTCCATAGTCCGAGCTAAAGACTTTACACTGTCTAAGGCGAAGACTTTACATGATTTGTGGCAAAGAAAAGGCATTCCATAGTTCAAGCTAAAGACTTTACACCGTCTAAGGCGAAGACTTTACATGATTTGTGGCAAAGACTTTACACCGTCTGAGTCAAAGGCATTCCTTAGTCCAAGCTAAAGACTTTACACCATCTGAGGCAAAGACTTTACATGATTTGTGGCAAAGACTTTACACCGTCTGAATCAAAGACATTCCATAGTCCAAGCTAAAGACTTTACACCGTCTGAGGCAAAGACTTTACATGATTTATGGTAAAGAAAAGGCATTTCATAGTCCGAGCTAAAGACTTTACACCATCTAAGGCAAAGACTTTACATGATTTGTGGCAAAGACTTTACACCGTCTGAGTCAAAAGCATTCCATAGTTCAAGCTAAAGACTTTACACCGTTTAAGGCAAAGAATTTACATGATTTGTGGCAAAGACTTTACACCATCTGAATAAAAGGCATTCCATAGTCCAAGCTAAAGACTTTACACCGTCTAAGGCAAAGACTTTACATGATTTGTGGCAAAGAAAAGACATTCCATAGTCTGAGCTAAAGACTTTACACCATATAAGGCGAAGACTTTACATGATTTGTGGCAAAGACTTTACACCGTCTGAGTCAAAGGTATTCCATAGTCCAAGCTAAAGACTTTACACCGTCTAAGGCAAAGACTTTACATGATTTGTGGCAAAGACTTTACACCGTCTGAATCAAAGGCATTCCATAGTCCAAGCTAAAGACTTTACACTGTCTGATGTAAAGACTTTACATGATTTGTGGCAAAGAAAAGGCATTCCATAGTCCGAGCTAAAGACTTTACACCGTCTAAGGCAAAGACTTTACATGATTTGTAAAGACTTTCCACTATCTAGATCAGACATAGGTTTTGCTCAAACAATATAATCGTTCATTATTGAGATTCATTACCATGATTATTGAATTACTAATTTTAGTGCTAACACTTTTTCTTACAGATTGAATCATGGCTTAATTTAGAGATTTGACTTACTATTCTTCAGAGTTACGATACCTTTTGTGTTTCGATAGTACAAGAGATATATCATTATATGAGAGAACCAAGCCAGAAGAGACTTAATTTATCAGAAACTAACCTTCTTAATCTAAAACATATCCAAAATGTATAGCTCAAGTCCCTCAGGATCGTTCTAAACAAACTTCAAAAATGAACTTCACATGCAGGAAAGCTGACAGATTTATATTCGCATGATCTAATTAAAAAAAATTCATATCTCAACTTAGAGAAGCCGAAAAGAAGATTCATAAAACTACAACATGTACACTAATCATAATTAATAGCTTTACGGATTTGTACGAATATTTCTTTGAAGTCAATTCAAATTCGGTCTTGATTGGCCCTCTCTAATTCACATGTTATATATGACAATCTACGAGAACATTGTGGTGCTCAAATAATAGTGTGCCCCATTTCTTTTGAACTTCTGAGACTAAACTTAGGATGTAACTCATGGATTACGGTGAAGAGGGTCAAGAGAGACTATGAGTTCTTTGGATACTCATGCGACTGAACTCAAAATGTAATTCTAAGCGCCTACGTACCTTAGTGAAGAGGATCAAGTCATAACGTAGTTCTGAAAGAGTGATTTTTTTTATTCATATTTTTTTTGTGTCCTAACTTTTGCCTAGGCCGCCTCTTTCGAGATTTTCAACCTAGCGAACATTGTGTTTTTTTTTGGTGTCGTGCACAGTTTATACTCTTGCGGGCCAGGAGTAACATGCAGTTTATACTCGTACCTTAAGGAGTGTGTTTCTTTTCTTCAGGGATAGTATCTCTTTATGAACTTTTCATTAATGGGGCCAATGCACAATCCTTCTGAGTCAACCAGTTTGTAAGCGCCACTTGAGTATACTTCTTGTACCACATATGGTCCATCCCATTTAGCGAAGAACTTGCTTCCAGACCGACGAGAAGTAATAATGGGCCTCTTACAATAAGAACTTGATCACCCACTTAAAAGCATTTAAGACGAACCTTCTTATTAAAAGATCGAGCTAGACGAGCTTGATAACATTCCAGACTTTGTTGGGCCTCTAGTCTTTTTTCATCAAGAGCCTTCAATTCTTCAAGGCATAACCGAGCATTTTCTTCATCAGTGATCCCTTCTTAAATGGCAAGGCGCAATGACGGAATTTGACGTTCAAGTGGAAGAACTGCTTCAACTCCATAAACAAGAGAATATGGAGTCGCTTGTGTTGGCGTGCGATACGTAGTCCTATATGCCCAAAGAGCCTCTTTCATTCTTTCATGCCAATCTCTCTTAGACTTGGAAACAACTTTTTTCAACAAGTTGCAGAGTGTCTTGTTAAATGCTTCAGCGAGACCATTAGCAGCCGCATAATACATAGAGGAATTGCGTTGCTTGAAGCCAAAAAGATCACATATCTTCGTCATTAACTGTTATCAAATGGCTTGCCATTATCTGTCAATATGTATCGAGGAATACCAAAATGGTAGATAATATTGACTCGAATGAAGTTAGTGACATTCTCTTTCTTTACTTCTCTAAGAGAAACAACTTCTGCCCATTTTGAGAAGTAGTCAGTTGCAGCCAGGATGTACAAATGTCCACCAGAGGACTTAGGCAATGGTCCAACAACATCTAAACCCCAAGCTTCAAATGGCCATGAGGCAATAGTTGGGTGCAATACTTTTGGGGGTTGATGTATAAAATTCGCATGGAATTGGCAAGCTTTA
The DNA here is from genome assembly GCF_947179165.1 of Solanum dulcamara. Classification (NCBI taxonomy): domain Eukaryota; kingdom Viridiplantae; phylum Streptophyta; class Magnoliopsida; order Solanales; family Solanaceae; genus Solanum; species Solanum dulcamara. The sequence continues at coordinate 47,212,339 of NC_077245.1, read as the reverse complement.
CATCTTCAGACATAATCCAAGCAATCTTTCACCATGGTTTGCCAGTAATATCCCATCCTTTTTATGTGAAAATGAAGTTTTGGCCCAGACTGATACGCTCCACATACTCCAGAATGTGCTTCTTGTATAGCTTGAGTAGATTCATCTGCCCCCAAACATCGTAAAAGAACTCTATCGAACGACCGCCTGTAAAGTGTATTTTTATAATAAAGAAAATGAGGGGCTCGTCATCGGATTTCTGTTTCTCTTCGAAGGTTTTCTGGCAATATTCCATAACACAAATAATCTATTATTGGTTGTCGCCAATCGTCAATTTCAGCTTCCGAAGTGGCGATAAATTGTTGAAATTCTTCTTCATGCTCATCTGGAGGCGGAGTTATCCATCTTTGGCAAACCACAACTTGCATTTCATCAGGAGATACTAATGCAGAAGCTAAAGCTTCCAATGCATCAGCCTTTTTATTTTCCTTTCTTGGGACATGTTGAATAGTCACCTCTCCAACCCACCCTATCATCTTTTGAGCGTAATTACAGTATGGGATTAACTCAGACTTCTTTACTTCATAATTACCCAAGACTTGATTGATCACCAACTTAGAATCCCCAAAAACTTATAGTTGCAATTATTTCATATCAATGGCCATCTCAGCCCAAGTAAGAGTGCTTGATATTCAGCAACATTATTGGAGCAGTGTTGTGTTAGAGTGAAGGAGTATGGCAAAACTTCTCCATAGGAAGTGACAAATACCACTCCAGCACCGGCTCCTTCACGATGTGCAGCACCATCAAAATACATCTTCCAAGGTGGCTGAATTTCTACTAGCATTGCGTCTTCATTAGGTAATTCATTAGATAACTCCCAATCATTCGGAATTGGATGATTGGCCAAGAAATCTGCTAGTACTTGTCCTTTTACTGCCTTCTGAGATATATACACAATTTTAAATTGTTGAAACTGGAGGTACCACCTTGCTAATCTATCACTTAAGACAGGCTTGGACATGACAAACTTGATAGGATTCGCTTTAGAGACAAGTTGCACAATATGAGCTTGGAAGTAATGCTTTATCTTCTGAATCGAGAATACGAGTGCCAGACATAACTTCTCAATAGGTGAATACTTGATCTCATTTTGTGTCATCATCCTACTCAAGTAATATAGGGCATTTTCTTTCCCTTCATCACTTTCTTGTGCGAGAAGTGCTCCTACTGACCTTTTTTGTGCTGCGATGTATAAAATCAATGGTTTTCTAGGTATAGGAGCTACAAGTACTGGTGGTTTCATCAGATAAGACTTTATGTTCTCAAAAGCATTGGTACAAGCTTGGTACCATTCAAAAGGAACATCTTTCTTCATAAGGCGATTGAATGGTTGACATCTCCCAGCCAGATTTGAGATAAACCTCCTAAGATATGCTAATTTTCCTTGTAAGCTTTTCAACTCATGAATATTTTTTGGCTCAGGCATCTTCAAAATAGCATCTATCTTATCTTGGTCAATCTCGATTCCTCGTTGTCGAATAATAAAATCGAGAAACTTTCCTGAAGTAACTCCAAAGGCACATTTTAAAGGGTTCATTTTGAGTTGATATCTTCGAAGTCGTTCAAACACCATTCTCAAATCTTGTAAGTGGTCATAACTCTTCTTTGATTTCACCACTAAGTCATCGACATAACACTCAACATTTTTATGAAGCATGTCATCAAAAATATTCTACATGGCTCGTTGATAAGTGGCTCCAGCATTTTTTAAACCAAAAGGCATTACTTTGTAGCAATATATACCTTTAGGAGAGCGAAATGCAGTAAGTTCTTCATCCCTTGGTGCCATGCAAATTTGATTGTATCTAGATGAACCATCCATGAAAGACATTGCCTCGTATCTAGTTGTAGCATCAATCATAAGCTCAGGGATTGGAAGAGGAAATTCATCCTTAGGGCATGCATTATTAAGATCTCTAAAGTCAACACAAACTCGTATTTGGCCATTCTTCTTTCTTACAGGTACAATGCTTGAAATCCATGTAGGATATTTGACTTCACGAATGAAACATGCTTCAATGAGCTTGTTAACTTCAGTTTCGATCAAAGGAACCAGTTCAGGTCTAAAGAGACGTTGCGCTTGTTTAACATGATGAGTGCCTCGTTTCACAGTAAGACGATGAACTGCAATTTTAGGGTCTAATCCTGGCATTTCTTTGTAACTCCAAGCAAATACATCCCTAAATTCCATAAGCAGCTCAATATATTTCTTCTCTTCATCGTCATCCAGTGAATCACTTACATATGTAGGCCTTATATCATCATCAACCCCAAGATTTACTTCCTTCAATGCATCAACAGTATTCTTTATTCCTTCCTCGAGTTCAGGTGGCGCATCTTCAGCATCCTCATCTTTTTGAGGATCATCATCATTAAAAGATATGTTATTTGATGATCCCACACTTTCTTCATCTTCATCTCGCTCCCTAGTGTGAACTATGGTATGAGTTCTTGCTCTCAGGACATCTCCACATGAAACTACAAGTTTTGTCTCTCGCCTCATTCAAGAAGGGATCAAACTAGGCCAATTGTTGGGTGAATTATGCTCCCGAGCATGTACCCGTTCTTCCATTATTCTATAATTTCCTTGGTGCTTATATTTCTTCTTTATTGGTCCCATTCGATCAAACACTGAAGTTTTTGGAGTTGATTCTATTAGCCGATCAGATGCAGAAACGTTAGGAGTCATGCCACTAAGTTGATCAAACAGAGAAGGCTTCTTATTGAACATCATCGGTTCTTCTACAGGGGTAATGTAGTTGATGCTCATCCTTTTTATAGAGATTCAGACGGGTGATGGTTGTTTGTAACCCAAGCCTTCGCGCAATTGCTTGACATCATACCCTCTCTTTATCATCGTCCTTTGAGTTGGATTTAGGCCATGATTTGCCCTTTCAATAACTTCATTTTGAAGCTTCCCTACTTTAGCAGCTTCATTGGGATTGTATCCCGCTTTCACCAATAACTTATATGCATTCAGGTCAAAACCCTTATTTGTAGGCTTTTTAGGAAGTGATTCATGTGAATCATGATTCGATGGTCTGACAAATCCTTGTATCATTTTTGAAGGTGATTTGATTGTATCAATTTGCTTGATAAGGAATGTCAACTTGCTACTCTGTAACTCAGAAGGTGGGATCTTGACTTTATTTGTCTTTGGGACATAGTGAGAAATAGGAATCATTCTCTTACTTGAAGATGCCTCACTTATCTTAAGTATTTTACTCATGTCTGAAAGTGTTTTACTCTTTTCAATCATGACCCTCACATTATCAGGTGCTACATCAACCTTTTTTATAATGTCAGCAGGTATCGCATTATCAACTTTGACTTCTTTTGAAGCATGGTTCTTTAAGTAGAATTTTGCATCAGCAAAGTGTGCTTCTATCTCGGTGAAAGGTTCATCATCAGCAACTACCTTCTTTTGAACCCCATCTTCAAAGTATTTGAAACATTGATGGTAGGTGGACGGCACCACTTTGTTCTCATATATCCATGGCCTTCCTAACAAGATATTATACGAGGTCTTTGAGTCAATAACATGCATCCACGCACTCGAACGCATATCTCCCATCGTTATATCTAATTTGACAGCACCAATGGCTCTCTGCCCCCCTTGGTTAAATCCTTGAATCATTAAACGACTTTCAGATAGTTTATTTATCGGGATTCCAAGTTCCTTCACAGTACGAATAGGGAGAATATTGACCCCAGATCCATCATCCACCATGATCCTATTCACTTTATGTCCAAGCACAAAACCTACCATATATAAAGGACGATTATGCAGCACTTCACCCAATAAAAGATCATCATTAGTGAATGTAAACTTCGCATCACAAGTGTCCACTTCTACAGAGTGAGGCTTTATAGGGCCTTCATGAGATGGAGGTAATGATGGTGATGAGCTTTCTCCCATTGTCTCTTCTCTATCAATGTTACAACACGAGGCCTTGGTGTCATAATGAGAAATCTTTTCACGAAACCAACTTGGCAAGAATTCCTCTAATGTCACCGGAGGACATTGCTTTTGATAGTAATTTCCCCAACTCTTGACTTCTTCACATTCTTCTTTTCCCTTTGAGTTTTAGGTAGTTTCTTTATCTTTGCTCTAGTCACTTGCTTACTTGGTTCTCTTTTCAAGCTCGTTTTACAACGTCTTCGTCGTGTCACTAAAATCCACCATTCATCATCAGTATAAGCACCGCAAGATTGGTTTTCCTCTAGAGGTTTATCTTCCCTTATTACTTCATTCATCAAAGGAACAAGCGATGATGCGTTAACATCTATTGGTTTGAAGTCATCAAATTTAATCATCTTTGGTGGTGATGTGTCTAGGTCATCACCACTATCATGTATTTCGATAAAGTTGCAAAGAACTATGGGGTCGAGTGAACCAAAAGTGACAGAGACTTAATTTGAACTCTCCTTCTCATCTTCAAGCAATATCTTTCCTTCACGGGCCAAGTCCATGATCTTTTCCTTAAAGATAAAATACTTTTCGATAGGATGGCCCATCAAACGGTGATATTTGCAGTAATTTGGATCATTAGTCCTCCCAGCATCATCTGGATGCTTCATTTCAAGTAGCTCAAAGAGTTTTAACGCTAGAAGCTCTTCAAAAATTGCTGGAACATCTAAGTCCAAGAAAGGATACTCTTTTGCCTGCATTTCCTTCAAAGTCAGCTTTCTACCAGCGTTATTCTGAAAAGTCGTGGTCTTCACCCTTTGATTCTTGCTTAGATTTGTAGCCACTTTCAAAGGTATGGCATTAACATTCATCGACTCCTTATTTCCAAACTTAGGTGCCGATTTTCCTCCTTTCTTTACCTCCATTTTATCTTTTCCCTTGCGAGGCCCATAAATAAGTGGTCCTTCAATCCCGCTTACAGACATGCTCAACTCCATATCATGAGCACGTGTGGCTAGTTCCTCAAATGATTTGGTTTTAATACCCTGTAGGATATAACGAAGTCCCCAACGCATTCCTTGAATATATATTTCTATTCCGGAAGTTTCACTAAGCCTATCCTTACAATTGAGGCTTGCATTTCTCCATCGGTTGATGAACTCAATGACGGGTTCATCTTCCCATTGACGTGTATTTGTGAGTTCAACCATGCTCACAGTACGCCTTGTGCTATAGAAACGATTAAGAAATTCATGCTCAAGTTGTTCCCAACTATCAATAGAGCCTACCTCGAGATCCATATACCAGTCAAAGGCATTTCCTTGTAAGGAGCGCACAAATTGCTTGACCAGATAATCTCCATATGTTCCAGCATTATTGCAAGTTTCAACAAAATGGGCAATGTGTTGCTTTGGATTTCCCTTTCCATCAAATTGTTGAAATTTTGGAGGTTGATACCCTGTAGGCATCTTCAAAACATCGATTCTTGAAGTGTATGGCTTTGCATATGTAAATAATGACTTTGAAAACACGTCATACTTATCTTTGATGGTTCCCATAATGAAGTCCTTCAGTTGATGAATGAGAATTCCTCCTTCAGCAGATATTTGCAGCTCATCACCCACATTTATTTGCTTTGTAACTGAATCTCCCTTTTCTTGTATCATCGGACGTTTTCCAGGTGCATGACTTGAGTCCCCCTCCATAACGTTCTCAACTCTGTCCGTCAACTTGACAATTCGATTATCTTGATCTTGCACATATTTTGTTAGACCTTCAATTGTCTTTGTCAAACTTGCCAATTGTTCTTCAACAGTTGAGGTGTTAGTCATCATCGCTTGAATGGCCGTTATGGATGATGGAGCAAAGCATGGATTTTCCCTCAAACTGAAATTTGTCTGAAATAAGTTACGTGGAGTGACTGGAACAGATCTAGTGATCAGGACATCATCTTCATCTTAAATAGTATAATTCCTTGTGTTAAAAGAACTAAGTCGAGCCAACGTCCTTTCAAAAATATCAGCTATATTCTCTCCTTCTTCTAATTCATTCGAAAAGAATCTTGCCCCCTTTGAAGATGAAGGATCAAAAACTAAAACCGATGCGGATGACACTAGGAGTGCTTGTTGTCCTAGCAAGTTTTCTCTGTTCCTAGTGATGGGTCCCAAACTTCCCATAGTCGCATCCAGTATGTTCTCCACCTTAGAGGAGAATTTGGAATCAGTAGCCTTAGCAATAATAGCCCTGGAGTCAAACTTCTTAGATGCTATTTTAAGTATTCTTGAAGTTTGATGATCGATGTAAAGAGATGAGAGGTAGAGATTGTCCCACTGGACCTGCCAAAATTTGTAAACAACAAATTTTTTAGCCGAGATAAATAAATAATCAAGACCAAAAAATTGGAGTAACAAAGTATAATATTTGATTTCAAAATGTAGTGCGGGTTACAATCTCTATGATAAATCTCTGATTCTTCAAATAATATGAAACACGTCGAACGTGAATTTGATTTAGAGTCAAGGGCTTGAATAGCTTGATCTTGAATCTTCGTCTTCAAATTTGGATTTGAATTATTCGTCACGAACACTTGTATGGTTATGACGAACAGTAAATATGAACAAGTAACTTGGTCTTGATCTTCTTGATATTCTTCTTCGTTCTTGATCTTGAACTTGAACTTGAATTTGATTACTTGAACTTTGTAGCTTTGTAGAGAATTTGCGGTCTTTGATCCACGAGCTCTTTTTTTGCTTCTTGTTCTTTTTAAACCCCCCTCCCCCTCTCAGAATAATGAAGACCCCTATTTATAGTTGTAGGGAGTGGTATGAGGGTGTGATTTGATTGGTTGGTTTGAACTGACCAATCAGATTTCTTTAGTGAATAGTATTAATTTGATTGGTCAGAACATGTTACATAAACACGTGGCATTGTTCTAGTGGCTCATTTAATTTGACTTAGATTGCCACATAACTTTGACATGTGGCATAATTTTAGTGGCTTATTTAATTTAACTTGGATTGCCACCTAACTTTGACATGTGGCATGATTCTAGTGGCTTATTTAATTTGACTTGGATGCCTCATAACTTTGACATGTGACATGAAAATGGACCTCTAAGATGAGATGATATTGGGCTTAACAAAGTGGGGTCATCTTTATAGCCCAAATCAATGGATTTAGATTTTTAATTAAATCCACATTTATTGGGCTTAAATAATTGACCCAATTTTTTTAATCCAAAATATTTATTTGGACTAATATATCTTGAATTTAATATAAATTGAACCATTCTACAAATTTATATTTAATAAATTGTAAATGATTACAATTATATGGCTAGTCAAAGAAAATAAATAATATATTCTTAGAGAAAGAAGTGAAAGTCCAAAAATAAGAATAACAATACTTATCAAAATGTCCGGAGAATATAAATAATCAAAGGTAAAATAGATAATCCTTAAAACAAGAATTAATGGATCTCTTCTTCTTCAAATGTATAATGTTATTTGTTGAATTATTTTCATTCTTCTTAACTTCACCTTCATTTTTTGGGCGAATATGCAGATAATTAGATGGCTAGCAGAAGAGCATTGAAATATATTCTCAGACAAAGAAGTGAAATTTCAAAAGGAAGAAGAATAATATTTATCAAAATGTCTGAAGAATGATAAATAATTAAAGGTAAAATAGACAATGCATTAAAAAAGAATTAATGGATCACTTCTTCTTCAAATGTATAATGTTATTGTTGAATTATTTTCAATCTTCTTAACTTTTTCTTCATTTTTTTGGGCGAATGCAGATTATTAGATGGCTAGCTGAATAAAATTTAAATATATTCTCAGATAGAGAAGTGAAAGTCCAAGAAGAAGAAGAACAAGATTTATCAAAATGTCCGGAGAATATAAATAATAAAAAGTAAAATAGACAATATATTAAAGAACTAAAACAAAAATAATACATAGTTATCTAATGTTGGATTAGAAGAGACTTTAAATAGAAAATAATAAAACTGATATATATTAATTTTGTTTTTTCACCCTTTAAATTTGAGGTCTTAAACAACCACAAAATGCAGAATAATGAGAAGCTCATTTTCAATTGGTTAACGTAGGTTATTACTTACAACTTGAATTGATAAAGTAATTCTTATATACAATGTTTTAATTATATATATATATATATATACTTCTACTAAACTACACATTAAAAAATAACAATAAAAAAAAGAAATAAAAAATTTCCTAACTACACATTAATTTTCCACTTATATATATAATATATATTTTTTTAAAATAAAGTTAAAGTAAATAAAACGTGATAAGCTGGGTTATTCAATCAAGAATATGAATAGTACATATTCCTAAGTAAAAATATTAATTTTTAAAAGTATTAATTTAAAATTCAAATTTAACCTTTTTAAAAAAATGATTAACTAAGAATATGTAAATTACACTAAAATAATGAAAAACAAAATTCAATACTACAAATATTTTTAAGAAAGTGTATTAAAAAAAGGATAAAATAAAAACAAATGCAGATGTTTTCACAAAAGATATTACCATTAAGTCATTATTGTTCTTTTTGTTGTTGATCATGGGATGATGAAATTAGTATTTATCTTTAATTACGTACTTTAATTTTAGTTTGTGATTTTGTTAATTGAGAATTTATAGGATATGAAATAACAAAAACTTATGAATATTTTTAGAAATCGGTATGTTTTATTTGAAGTGTTTGAAACTTATAAGATTTGCAATATATCAATACAAACTTATTTGTTAAACATATGACGTTATCTTTAAGAAGAAGAGAATTAATTATATTAGAAAAAGATACACATAAAATATTTTCATGCCACTTTGTGTGTGGTTAATAAAAATTTGTCAATAATTTATCATTTATATTAGGCAAAACTCATCGGTGGCCCCTAAAGTTGGCATCAATTTTCACTTAAACACCTAAATCAAGAGATGTTCATTTTAGACACGTCAAGTAAAGGTCGAATGTGTCATCTTGACACTTTTTACATAGCTGGCACCTCGGGTGTTTTTCACCTATCTGAGGCGCGTAGAAGCGGTTTTGTTTTTTTGTTCTTCTTCTTCATCATTTTTAATATTGTTACATATATCCATCAGTTTTGCATCAAACAGAAAGCAACTGTGCTCACTAGTTCTTGTTACTTTTAAATTCTTAAGTTTATTTTTTATGCCCTGATTTCTGTCAAGATTTTCCGGTGACTTAACCATCTTCCGAAAAAAAACTCGAACAACAAAGCATATCAATTTTGGAGAAGACGACGGCGGGGTGAGTGGTGTTGGAAGACCACTGATAGGGTGTGGGGGTGGAGGTTAATTAATGAGTAATTTTAGATTTGTATTAATCTTGCCTGAAAAAATGGAAGTTCGTCGGATTTTTTGACCCAATTTGATTTATATTTTTGCTTGCCATTATAGCTCCATATTTTCCTCTTTAGATGATATGGATAGTGTGGGGTGAGTGTTGGAGGAGAAAAGGATCTGGTGGGGTGGGGGAGGGGTTGGAGTTGGGGTTGGTGGGGTTGGAGAAGATGACGGCGGGGTGCGTGAGGTTAATAGTTGTTAATTTTTTTTTTGGATAAAAAAAAGTCACATGTCATCAAATTATTGGTCATTATTTGATAATTATTTTTGATATATATATATATATATATATATATATATATATATATATATATATATATATATATATATATATATATATATATGCCACGCGTCTTTATTTAATTCGCTGCTTTTGACATGTCAGGCGAATATATTACACACACCTAATATATTTTGATGATTGTCAATAAAGTGTCAAAATGACACATTCGACCCTTACTTGAGGTGTCTAAAATGAATATCTCCTGATTTAGGTGTCTAAGTGAAAGTTGATGTCAACTTCAGGGAGCCACCGATGGATTTCGCCTTTATATTAGGATACCAGTAAGTCAAAGAAATGGATAAATTCAAAAAATGTAATTGATAATTTATCTACAAATCGTGTTTAAATAGAATTGCTTACTTATTTATTCAACATATTTTGAATATTTTAAATTCTTAATACAATGATTATGTAACTCCTAAAATTTTGATAACTGATACATATGCAACAATTATTTTTTTGAATAATGGTTTTGCATCTTCTTAATGAATTCTTTTATAGAATTATCTTTCTTTAAGTTATTAAAAACCTTTTAGTTTTATGCTTATTAGTATTATAATCCTAGGATTTTTCATAGTTATATTTTATTTTAATTTAATAATTAAATTTTGTCATATTTTTATTATTCTAATAAGTGCATATATAGACGGGGTGAAAGTATTTATGATTTTGAATATTTTGAAAAATAATTAAATTAAATTATGCTAAAAATTATTATTGTCAAATTTAAATAATGAACTAAGCTTATATATTAATTTATTTGCACAAGATTTTTATTATAACCTATTAAGATTCTAAATGCTAACATTATCTCATATAAATTTTATAATATTATTTTATAATAAGTTAAATTTTAAAATTATCAATAAAATAATATTATAATTATATTTATCAACTTAACCGCGCAAGGCGCGGATACATATATCAATTTATATAGAACGACCTCGCGAGGTCAGTATTCTTTGAATAAAAAAAGTAAAATATTTAAATAAACTGACATTTGGTCGGCTTGTCATCCGTCGTCATCCCTATGCCTCTGCCTATGTCTTTACTTTTGCCTCTGTGCATCGCCTAGTAAATCTGTCACTCTTATTTGAAATATCTTTTGAAGTATTTTCTTTCCTCCAAAATTTGAATTTGTGATGTCAGATTATACTAGTTTAACTTAAATATACTACAAATTTAATAGAATTTTGTGTGAAAAATAATTTGTTTATGGTAATTATTATTTTAGGATTTGTTTGATTTATTTTCGTTTAAATGTTGAATGTAATTACTTTTATTAGTTAGTTTTGAATCTTAAGTAGATTATATTGTTAGTTTTGAATATTGATTTTTCTTCTTGCTGTAGTCGAAGTAGGAGAATCATCTGATTTCTCGACCTTTTATTTTTGCTAGTGTACCTTTTAGTATGCTGAGATATCTTAGAATCTGCTTTCTCACAATTGTTTTCACCTTGTAATGGTCAAAAGCTTTCCCTGTAAATATAATAATTTTGAGACCTAGTTGGGTGTTTGTTTATGTTATGAATGTTAGTGATTCCCTCTGTCGATGATTTTTTTTTTTGTTTTGATTCTGATTGTTGGCATCTAAGCTTTCTCTATGTTTAGAATTTTTCTCCCTGTTAAAGGTAATTGCTAAAATATATGAATTTGTAAAAGTTGTGTTAGTGTGACACCCCTCAAAAATGCCCACAAAATACCTTAAAAATGCCTTGGAAATAGATCGCTCATATAAGCAATTATCCTTAATTTTTTTGAAAAATTCGAGTTCGGAATATCGATAAAGGGGTCAAAACCTGCGGGAAAATGGTCTCGGTGGATTTTTAGGACCCGTAGAACGGAAGAAAAATTTTCGAAGAAACCACAAAACAATGTGGTCCGCGACAGGACTGCGTCGCGGACCTGGGAAGCAGTTCTGGCCGAGTTGATCGCGACAGTTCCGCGTCGCGGACCTGGGAAGGTCTTCCGTCCGAATTGAGTTTTTTTAAGGGGCGTTCTAGACTTTTTTCAAATTATTAGTTAATGAACCTAGACGTTTTTAGGACCTAATTCAACTCTATAAAATAATCTAAACCTCTAATTCTATTCATTTTTCTACAATTCATCTATCAAATATTTCTCTCTCTACAAAAAGGCTCTCAAGGGTTTCCATTGAATATTTCAAGCAAATTCACTCAATTTCTCCATCAAAACTCTCAAGTTCTTCCAAATTAATTGGTGTTCTCACTCAAGGTATGTGGGTATTGATTCATGGATTCTTTCATCTATGAATCCCAATCAATTTCTCAAGGTTTTCTATCAAATTAAAGTATGGTGTTTTATGGGTTTTGTGATCTCTATTCCAATTGCATGAATTTTGATTTAAACTATGATCATGAGTCTATTTTGATACAAATTGATGGTTATTGAATTAAATTGAAGAGTTTTTTCATAAATTCTTTTATTTTGATTTCTAGGGTTCATGATGTAAATTATGAGTATTTTGATTTATACTTCTAAAGGATATTATTTATATGAATTATGTATAGGCTAATATAAAGTTTATGATCATGCATGTTTTCAAGTCAATTTTATGATTTTCAAGTAAATTGATCATGCATTCATGTCATACCCTAATTTCAAGTATAAGCTATGATAATGAATTTTCAAGTTATATTTTATGAGTAGTTCAGTGGCAAAAACTCAGATAGATTTTTTACTCCTTAGGAAGGATGATAAGGGTTTGTGCAAAGACTGTAAGGTCATCCCGATCGACAACCTTACAACCCGACATAAGCTCTTAGTGATGGATTTAGGGATAAAGATGACAAGGACGAGGAGGGTCGGGGAAGAACGACCTAGAATCAGATGGGGGAGTTTGACAACGGTTAGTGCCTTTGAGATGGGAGAGAAATTGAAGGATATGGGGGCCTGGGATAGTAGTGGGGATGCGAACGATATGTGGGATAGGACAGCTAGTTTTATTAGGGTTGTAGCAAAGGAAGTGCTAGGAGTCTCGACAGGTAGTCGTAGTCGGCATCGAGGGGACTGGTGGTGGAATGGAGAAGTGCAAGGGAAAGTGGAAGCAAAGAAGGTGGCATATGTTAAGTTGATGGAGAGCAAGGATGAGGTGGAGAAGTGGACGAATGGAGAACTGTATAAGATAGCGAGGAAGGAGGCGAAGTTGGCGGTTGCAACGGCAAAAATGGCAGCTTTTGAACGTCTTTATGCTGAACTGGAAGAGAAAGGTGGGGAAAGAAAATTATTTAGGCTAGCCAGGGCCCGGGAGAGAAGGGCACGCGATGTAGATCAAGTGAAGTGCATTAAAGACGAAGACGGAAAAGTATTGACAGAGGAGACCCTTATCAAACAAAGATGGCAGTCATACTTCCATAAACTTTTGAATGACAAAGGGGACAGAGAAATTGTGTTGGGAAATTTAGAACATACAGGAAGGAGTCACGATTTTGGGGGTTGTAGGAGTATTACGGTCGATGAGGTTAAGGATGCTGTTCGTAGGATGCGCTGGGGAAGAGCGACCGGACCTGACGAGATCCCTGGAGAATTTTGGAAGAGTGCGGGCTCGGTAGGTTTGGAATGGCTGACTAGGTTATTTAATGTCATCTTTACGACGACAATGATGCCCGTAGAATGGAGATCGAGCATCATGATCCCGCTTTACAAAAATAAAGGGGACAGCCAGAGCTGTGACAACTATAGAGGTATTAAGCTTCTAAGCCATACTATGAAAGTATGGGAAAGAGTGGTAGAGATGAGGGTGAGGAGAGGCGTGTCTATTTCAGAGAACCAGTTCGGATTTATGCCGGGACGCTCAACTACAGAAGCCATCCACCTTATGAGGAGACTAATGGAACGATATAGGGAGAGGAAGAGAGACTTGCATATGGTGTTCATCGACTTGGAAAAGGCTTACGATAAAGTCCCACGAGAGATACTATGGAGATGTTTGGAGGCTAAAGGTGTACCTGTAGCGTACATAAGGGTGATCAAGGACATGTACGAGGGTGCCAAAACCAGGGTAAGGACAGTAGGAGGGGACTCGGAACACTTCCCAGTTATGATGGGGTTGCATCAAGGATCAGCTCTTAGCCCATTCCTATTTGCCTTGGTGATGGATGGATTGACGCGACAAATTCAAGGCGAGGTGCCATGGTGTATGCTTTTTGCGGACGACATAGTCCTCATCGATGAGACTCGTAGCGGAGTTAACGCTAAACTGGAAGATTGGAGACGCACCTTGGAGTCAAAGGGGTTTAAGCTGAGTAGAACCAAGACAGAGTACCTAGAGTGCAAGTTCAGTGAGACACCTCAAGAGGTTGGCGCGGGAGTTAGGCTCGGGGACCAAGCCATCCAAAAGAGGAGTAGTTTTAAGTACCTTGGTTCTATCATGCAAGACAGCGGAGAGATCGACGAGGATGTCACACACCGTATTGGGGCAGGATGGATGAAATGGAGGCTTGCCTCCGGTGTGTTATGTGACAAGAAGGTGCCACCACAACTTAAGGGCAAGTTCTACAAAGTGGTCGTTAGGCCAGCTATGTTATATGGGGCAGAGTGTTGGCCAGTTAAGGTCTCCCACGTGCAAAAGATGAAGGTTGCCGAGATGAGAATGTTGAGATGGATGTGTGGGCATACCAGGAGTGACAGGATTAGAAATGAGGCTATTCGAGAAAAGGTAGGAGTGGCCTCGGTAGAAGACAAGATGCGGGAAACGCGACTGAGATGGTTTGGACATGTGAAGAGGAGAGTCCCAGAGGCACCAGTGCGGAGATGTGAGAGGCTGGCCATGGATGGTTTCAGAAGAGGTAGGGGTAGGCCGAAGAAATATTGGGGAGAGGTGATCAGACAGGACATGGCGCATTTACGACTTACCGAGGACATGACCCTGGATAGGAGGGTGTGGAGGACACACATTAGGGTAGAGGGCTAGTACATATTGGTTCTATTCTCCCTTATTCGTAGGCGTATTAACGCACTATGATTTCTTGTACTCTGCTGTATGTTATTTATGGTATTTATGTTATTATCCAATAATAATATCTACTGTTTTTTGTGCTTTGATTATACTATTGTTTGGACCGTTTTCATTATCTACTTATTTACTCTAATATTCTTGTCTGACCTTGTTCTATGTTTTTATTGAGCCGAGGGTCTTTCGGAAACAGCCGTCCTACATTGGTAGGAGTCAGGTCTGCGTACACTCTACCCTCCCCAGACCCTACGATGTGGGATTTCACTGGGTTGTTGTTGTTGTTGTTTTATTTAATGATTTCAAAGGTATTATTATGAATCTCATTCAAATTGATTATGCATCCAAGTTTTACCCTAATTTCCAAGTATGAATTATGTCTATGTATGTATGATTTTTAATGTGGAAGGACAATACCCGCATTTCACTTATATTATGAAAATGAGCTACTCTATAATTTTAAGCCTATGATTATGACTATGATATATGAAATTTATGATCTTATGTTATGTATGTATTCCGTGAGATTTGACTTAGCACCGAATGTGGACTTGAGGTGGGGATCGAAGCTAGGTGTCCTTATATAAAGTCTCTTATCTCATAACTACATGCCACCGTAGGATTGCCTTTATGGCCTAGCTAGTGGATCCACAAATAGCACATGTTCATGTTTAGGAGTTTACCTTGGCAATGTACTCTTCTCCTTCTCGATGTGGGGATCATTAGATTCCATGTTATAGCTCGCATGGTCTTATTATCGATTATGGTTCCTATCCCACATATGTACGTTTCTTTATGTTTTAAAAGACTAATTCTATCTTTTAATTTACATGATACTCTCATGGTTATTATGCATTGATCTTTCTTAAAGACTACTTATGATTTCCGACTATTTCACCTAACATGCTAATTCAAATGGTCATTTTTACAAATATGGTTTCTCATGCATTGCATTTCCCCACATACTTAGTACATTCCAACATACTAATGCATACTTTTTGCCTACATTGTCTGATAATGTAGGGGTTGAGGTTGAAGATCCTAATCGTCCACATAACTAGTAGGCATCCTCTATCCGGTGGTGTTGTGGTGAGTCCTCATTGACCGGGGACTAGTTTCAAGTTGGTTACTATTTTATTTTCAAAAGACTTTCGCTTATGTTGTATATTGAGGGTGAGCTAGGGACACGTCTTAGCCCCTGCCCGTACGCATATTTAGAGGCATCTATTTGGACATATGTTTAAGTCTATGTTGTCATAAGACTTTTTCATATTTCTATTCATGGTTTTAGACTCTCTTATGATGTTTTCGCTTTTATATTTTACCTTATGTATGCTTATGATATATAAAAGAGGTTTGGTTGGAGCCCTTTGGGGTTTCGATCACTGTGTTACGACTAGGTCATAGGCCGGGTCGTGATAAACTTGGTATCAGAGCACAAAGTTTTCCAAGTGTCATATGGTGTACAACATGTCGCGTCAAGTAGAGTCTTATTAATGGGTGTGAAGCGCGCCACATTTATGAGTAGGAGGCTATGAGGCATCTTAGGAAATTCTCACTTCTTTATGATCAATGTCGTGCGGTAGAGTGGTACTCTAAGACCTTCCCTTCTAACGATTGTTCTTTATGATTTTTCAGAACATGCCTCCGAGAAGACAAATCCCTCAAGCTAATGGTCCTCTTCCCGAGCAAGTAGCTAATAAGGATTTTTGGACCGCTATCACTAGGCTAGCTCGTATAGCGGCCAACAAAGGAGTAATGACTCCTCCAAATGTGATCAATCCGGCTTCAAGAGTTATAGAATTCACAAGGATGAACCCTTCCGAGTTCCATGGTTGGAAAGGAGATGAGGATCCCAAGACTTTGTTTATGAGGTATATAAGATTACAGATATTATGGGGATGTCTTCAAAAGAGAAGACGGAGATGACGTCTTACCAACTTAGGGGTGTTGCTCAAGTGTGGTTTGACCAAGGAAAGGCTAGAAGGGTTGAAAGAGGCCCTATAGGTTGGGAGGATTTCAAAGTTGCTTTTCTTGACCATTTTCTCCCCTTAGATTAAGAGAGGCGTAGGTGATGGAATTTATCAACTTGAAGCAAGGGAGTATGAGTGTGAGGGAGTATGCCCTCAACTTCATGAAGTTGTCCAAGTATGCTCCGACTTTGGTGTCCGACTCTCGTGCCTGAATGAGTACGTTTATTTGGGTGGTGTCCGACTTAGTTGCTAGAGAATGCCGAGCTGCTATGCTTGTGAAAGAAATGGACATACCTCGGATCATGACCTATGCTGAACAAATAGAAGGGGAGGAGATGGAACAGAGAAGGATGAGGGAGTCTAAGAGGGCTCGGTTTGAAGACAGATCTTCTAATGCTAAGACCAGTGAGGATAATGGCCATTTTCAACAAGGCCAAAGATTAAAATGTCAAGGTTCCCCTCAAACTTTCGGCTAAAGATTTGATAAGGATAGAGTGCCATACCCTAAGGACCAAGGTGGAGATGTGAATGCTAGTCGTACTAATCTCTTTACCTGTGCCAAGTTTAAAAGGAATCATGGGGGTAGGTGTTTGATGGGAATGGGTGCTTGTTTTGAATGTGGTAAAATGGGGAACAAGGTCTCCAAATTCCCTAAGGGGAAAGAAATACGTCCTCAAGGGCAAGATACTCAAGGTGGACAAGCTCAACGAGGTGGCGGCCAGCGCCATAATGGGTTCTATGCACTTCAAGCTAGGCAAGAGATTGAGGAGTCTTTCGATGTGGTTACAGGTAAGTTGCGGGTGTTTGACCTTGATGTTTATGTTTTAATTGATCCGGGTGCCACATTATCTTTTGCTACTCCTTACCTTTCTATAATATTTGATGTATGTCCCAAAATCTTGCTAGAGCCCTTTTTGATTAATACCCTTAGGTGACTCGGTATTTAGGGGTAAGTATGCTAATGATGGGTAGATCATGAGAAATTGATGTTTGATGAGAAGATAGAGGTTCTCTCACAAGGAGGATGGAGTATTTCATTACCAAGGTTGGTTGTGTGTCCCAATGTTGATAGCCTAAGAGAAATGATATTGAGTAAAGTTCATAGCTCTCGATAGAGAATAGGGAAGATTGGTCAACGAGTGGGTGTTCTGTATTTTGATAATTGTGGTATGGTTGGTCCATTTTGGGTGATAGAGGAAGAGCTAGATGAGACCTTGTTGTGTACAATAGATAGGTAAGAATATATTGGTGTAACCTTTGGTAGGAATGAATACCAATGAGGATGTAGAGATGCTAGGGTAGACAGGAAAATTATTAAGTGATATTGACTTCAAGGTAGCCATAAAGTGGTTAGAATGGTACGCTTGAATGTGTAGTTGTAGATATGTGAAAGATTGTAGTAGTCTCTTGATGACTTCTTGTTGAGGGTTTCAAGTGAGTGCATTAGAGTGGTTATAGAACTAGGCTTGAATGTAGTGTTGATGGCATATGTGTGAATGTAAGATGCATTGTGTGTTTCTTTAGGCGAAACCCATCGGTGACCCCCTAAAGTTGGCACCAACTTTCACTTAAACACCTCAACTAAGCTTTATTCATTTTAGACAGCTCAAGTAAGACTCCGATGTGTCATTTTGACACTTTTTTGACAATCACCAAAATATATTAAGTGTGTGTAATGCACTCGCCTGACGTATCAAAAGCAGCGAATTAAATAAAATACGTGGCATATATATATATATATCAAAAATAATCATCAAATAATGACTTTTGAATAGAAAAAAATGACCAATAATTTGATGACACGTGACATTTTTAAATCCAAATAATAATTTTTTTAAAAAATAAAAATTAACAACTATTAACCCCACCCCCACATCCTATCTTCCAACACCACCCACCCCTATTTTTAAACTAGATTACTACTTTATAGGCATTATTTATTTTTTCTCTATACTGATCGATAATTTCTCCATCTTCCTTCATATGTCGAAGCATAAGATATGATGAGAGTATGCAGACATAATTTCTGCTAGTCATTTTTTGATTAGTCATCCGTAAGGATTTTCAAATTTATCAAGCTTGTCTTTATTTCCAAATGCACCATAAAGAATAAAATCCGACAAACCTTCATTTTTTCCGGCAAGATTAATACAAATCTAAAATTACTCACTAATTATTTTGATCTCAAACAACTCTTCAGCAGTAGAAGGGAATTTAATCTAAAAATATAAATCAAATTGGGTCAAAAAAATCCGATGAACCTTCATTTTTTCCGGCAAGATTAATACTAATCTAAAATTACTAACTAATTATTTTGATATCAAACAACTCTTCAGTAGTAGAAGGGAATTTAATCTAAAAATATAAATCAAATTGGGTCAAAAAAATCCGACGAACCTCTATTTTTTCCGACAAGACTAATATAAATCTAAAATTATTTTCTTTGAAATTGTTAAAGAATTCAAACCTTAAACAAACCCCATTGAAGACTCGACTACGAGTATGAATCATTTCTATCGAAAACTAATTGTACTTGTCGCTTTGGTCTTTGTTTTCCAACTTATTGTTTTTACCCAGATTACCAATTCAATCAATTATAGTTACGAATTCTCTCTATGCATTATAGCCAACTCTTTTGATGATGATGATAATACTTTTTTTTTCTATGTTACTATTGATGTTAATAGAAGAACCAAGAAAATGAACTGCTATGGTAAAAAGTCGATCTGATCTTTGATGTTCAAATCCTTGAGTCTTTCTACTTATGGCTGTCTGGGTCCTCTTTATGGATTTTGGGCAAATGGGTGTTGAAGAAAATGGAGAAAGATTGTATTTTGTAAAAGGAATTTGAAACAGAGTGTTATTGCAGAAGAAGAACAACAAATGAAGAACAAGAATGCTAAAAATGAAGAAAAACAAGAATAGAAAATTTTTTTAAAGAAAAAATGCTCTTCACGCGCTTAAAATGGGTGCAGCACACGCAATGTGCCAAGTCAGCACAAAGTGTCAAAATGACACATCGGATCCTTACTTGAGGTGTCTAAGCCTAGTTGATGTGTCTAAGTGAAAGTTGGTTCCAACTTTAGGGGGCCACCGATGGGTTTCACTGTTTGTTTATTAGGTTTTGAGGTTTGATGAGTACGGGTAGTGAGGAGTAGTATTCTATTATCCTATAGAGGTGTAGTATCCTAAGGTATATGTGTAAAAGTATCTAGGAAGTTTGTGGGTGATCCGAATTCTATTGTGCTAATAGAGAATGTGAGTATTGAAGAGAGTTTGAATTAAGAGGAGATCCTGATTGAGATTTTAGATCGGCAAGTGAGGAAGTTAAGAAATAAAGACGTATCCTTCAAAGTGTTATGGAGGAATCAACAAGTAGAGAGTGCTACGTGGAAAGCGGGATCGGACATGATGAGGCGATATCCTTATCTCCTTCCTTCCACTCAAGCCTAAAGGTACTAAGTTGGTCATGATCAAATCGATTGAACTTCTACGTTTCAGTCCATATGTCATTCATATGCATGCATGATTCATGAAAATAATTTCTCTCAAGGACTATGCTTTATTTTAATTACGAAGTTTACACGTTCTATGCATTTTTTAAGATGTCCTCATGTCTATGTCGGGTATCTAAATCCTTGTTCCATGTCTTTCCTATATTAGTTGAGTCTCATTCGAGGACGAATGTTTCCAAAGGGGAGATATTGTGACACCCCTCAAAAATGCCCACAAAATACCTTAAGAATGCCTTGAAAATAGGCCGCTCATGTAACGCATTATCCTTAATCTTTTTAAAAAATTCGAGTTCAGAATATCGATCAGGGGGTCAACCTGCGAAAAAATGGTCTCAGTGGATTTTTAGGACCGGTAGAACGGAAGAAAGATTTTCGAAGAAACCACAAAACATTATGGTCCGCGATAGGACGGCGTCTCGGACCTCCGAAGTAGTTCTAGCTGAGTTGATCGCGACAGTTCCACGTCGCGGACCTGGGAAGGTCTTCTGGCCGAATTGAGTTTTTTTAAGGGGCATTTTAGACTTTTCTCAACTTATTAGTTAATGAACCTAGACGTTTTTAGGACCTAATTCAACTCTATAAATTAACCTAAACCTCTAATTCTATTCATTCTTCTATAATTAATCTATCAAACATTTCTCTCTCTATAAAAAGGCTTTCAAGGGTTTCCATTAAAGACTTCAAGCAAATTCACTCAATTTCTCCATCAAAACTCTCAAGTTCTTCCAAATTAACTGGTGTTCTCACTCAAGGTATGTGGGTATTGAATCATGGATCCTTTCATCCATGAAGCCCAATCAATTTCTTAAGGTTTTCTATTAAATTAAAGTATGGTATTTTATGGGTTTTGTGATCTCTATTTCAATTTCATGAATTTTGATTTAAACTAGGAGCATGAGTCTATTTTGATATAAATTGATGGTTATTGAATTGAAATTGAAGATTTTTTTCATAAATTCTCTTATTTTGATTTCTAGGGTTTATGATGTAAATTATGAGTATTTTGATTTATACTTTTAAAGGATATTATATATACGAATTATGCATGGGCTAATATAAAGTTTATAATCATGCATGTTTTCAAGTCAATTTCATAATTTTCAAGTAAATTGATCATGCATTCATGTCATACCTAATCACTGGTTCCTTGGCTGGTATTGCAGTAACATTGTAGTATCCATTGAACTGCAACATGAAGAGCTACAATTCTGGCATACTGCAGAGCTGTAGCACACAAAGACTTCAACAAGAGAAAGCCACCAACATGAACACCTCATAATTGATGTGCTGCAACATTCCAGACCTGCAACCTGCAACATAACACATAACACACAACAATTGAAGTTTCTACAATAACCAAACAAATAAGCAAGCAAAGAAGTTTGATCAAGTCACAATCATGAGCCACCTCTTACTCCATAATAGTTTGGGACGCTAGCCAAATGGCCTTAAAAGTTAGATGCCTTAAGTTCCAGTTAAGATGTATACTTGTTCTTTTTTTAATATTAGCTATGATATAGATAAGTTATAGCTTACTTGAATAGGAATAGGTAGCCACTTCTTCTATTTCAATTATGTAAGGGGAGAGTCTCCCTCTCTTAAGTACACTTAGAATCACTGTACTGAAAAAAGTCCTTTATTAAGTACATAGTCTAAGTTTTCTACTTTCTCTTAATGGTTTCCTAGACGCTTTGTACTGAGAAGAGTCTTCTCATAGGTGCATAGTTACTTAGGGGCCATTGTATTGTATTGGGGATGAGCCGATCGACCCTAGGTTAGTCGAATCATGAACCATCTTAATTAGGGAGGTAAGGTTTATGCCCCCTCCTTGTAATTTTATTTTTATGTATAATAAAGCTTGGGGGTGTGCGGCTCAACCCCTGGCTGTGCACGAGAGGTGGGAGCCTCGTGTAGGCTCTGTTTCTATTTTAAAATAAATAAATAAATATTTTTTTTCAAGTATAAGCTATGATAATGAGTTTTCAAGTTATATTCTATGAGAAGTTTTATTTAATGATTTCAAAAGTATTATTATGAATCTCATTCAAATTGATTATGCATCCAAGTTTTACCGTAATTTCCAAGTATGAATTATGTCTTATTATGTATGATTTTTAATGTGGAAGGACAATACCCGCATTTCACTTATGTTATGAAAATGAGCTACTCTATGATTTTAAGCCTATGATCATGACTATGATATATGAAATTTATGATCTTATGTTATGAATGTATTCTGTGGGATTTGACTTAGCACCGAATATGGACTTGAGGTGGGGGATCGAAGCAAGGGGTCCTTATATAAAGTCTCTTATCTCATAACTACGTGCTACCGTAGGATTGCCTTTATGGACTAGCTAGTGGATCCACAAATAGCACATGTTCATGATTAGGAGTCTACCTTGGCAAAGTAGCCTCCTCCTTCTCGATGTGGGGATCATCAGATTTGATGTTATAGCTCGCATGGTCTTATTGTCGGTTATGATTCCTATCCCACATATGTACTTTTCTTTATGTTTTAAATGACTAATTCTATCTTTTAATTTACATGATACTCTTATGGTTATTATGCATTGATCTTTCTTAAAGACTACTTATGATTTCCGACTATTTCACCTAACATGCTAATTCAAATGGTCATTGTTACAAATATGGTTTCTCATGCATTGCATTTCCCCACATACTTAGTACATTCCAACATACTAATGCATACCTTTTGCCTACATTGTCTGATAATGTAGGGGTTGAGGTTGAAGATCCTAATCGTCCACGTAACTAGTAGGCATCCTCTATCCGGTGGTGTTGTGGTGAGTCCTCATTGACCGGGGACTAGTTTCAGGTTGGTTACTATTTTCTTTTCAAAAGACTTTTGCTTATATTGTATATTGAGGGTGAGCTAGGGACACATCTTAGCCCTTGCTCATACTCATATTTAGAGGCATCTAGTTGGACATATGTTTGATTCTATGTTTTCATAAGACATTTTCAGATTTCTATTCATGGTTTTAGACTCTCTTATGATGTTTCCGCTTTTATATTTTATCTTATGTATGCTTATGATATGTAAAAGAGGCTTGGTTTGAGTACTTTGGGGTTTCGATCGTCGTGTTACGACTAGGTCATAGGCCGGGTCATGACAGTTAGCCATAAAATTGCCTGCTGATTAGCCTTTTGTAATACCCCAAATATTTCTATGCCAAGATTCAAACTATTTTTCTTATGCGTATAGGCTTGAATTCAATGACTTCTAATTTTAATTATGAGTTAGGATTAGTTCTTAAGTATTTGAAGGGTATTAAGTGTGGTTTAGGGTCATAAAAGGTCTCTAACACCAAGCCAATTTCAAAGAATTTCTATCAATTAAGTTTTCGGATGAGTCTGTATAAAGGTGAACTTGAAGCGACCATATCTCTCAGAATATTAAGGATTAGGTAGCCCATTACCTATTAAATTAAAGGTTTTTGAGTCTTCTCTCCGATACCACCAAGTTTGCCTCATTTGGAGTTCAGAGTAAAATATTATGACTATTTTAGTGAAGCTGCTCAGACAGGAGAGGACCACAATCCGTGAAAGCCACTTTTTCAATTTTTTAAGACCTGGGATTACTTGTGAGCACCAAGACCCATGGTGGTCTTCTATAAACCTCAATACGGTCGGTATTGGCTTCCGTAAAAAAAGTTTAGAAACTTCTCTGCAACACTTTCCAAAATATTCTCCCAGGTCAAATATCACGGGACCCCACCATGGTCCTTGGTGGGCATCACGGACCGTGAAGGTCTCCCCATGAAGCCAGTTTCAGCCAGATTTTTAAAGGGATATTTTTGTCTTTTCCTTCATTTTAATCCAAAATAAAGTCATTTTGAAGGTATATTTCACCTATCTAAAAGACCCCAAAGTCTTTCTATTCTCATTCACTCTCACTCACACTCTAAGGGCAAAATCCCTAATCTCCCAAGTGCTCCAAAGTCTTCATCCATCTTCAAGAAAGGTTCTAGAGTTTCACTCCAAGAAGGTCAAGCCCCCATTCTTCTCAAAGTTTTGCATTAAGGTTTCATCCCCCAAGGTATGTGGGTTCTTCATCCATATGTTCTTCCACCCATGGAGCCCAAAACCCCTTTTAACTAATTCCTTTGAATTGAAGTATTGATTCTTCAAGTGTACTTGTAATTTCTTCTTATTAGCATGGATCATGATTAATATTTTGGTTATTGACTCAAATTGCATGAAATTGATTACTACCCATGAATGTCCTAATTTCCTATCTTGTGTTTATGAATTTTCAAATGGGTCTTGTTCAATCCTTCTCAAATGGCTAGATTATGGTTCAAATTATTGATATTCTGTTCAAATAATCTTATACTACTACTCAATTACATGAATTATTAATTTCAAGTAATTTTCTACATCAAGCTATTACAGGTCTTTGAAATGAATGGCGAGTTATTTGAAGTATGTTTTGAATTGACTTAATGAATAATGTTCATTCATGGTTCTATTGAAAAACATGTTTGAAAGATGAATTGAATAGAACCCACCTAATTTTACTACATTTCAATAAGGTTTAACATGAAAGCTTTTGCCTCCAAATGAATGTTTTTGAAAGTAATGTCTATGATCAAAAAGGGTGTCTTACGAAATGAAAGAATGATAAAATTTGAGTTTAGTAAGAATGTTGGTGGAGGATCTCTCATCTAATTAATAATTAAGGAGCTATTCTATGATTGTGTTTTATAAATAGTGGACGGGTAGTTGATATGGCCTCTCCCACATGATGTTGATTTTATATTTTATAATTTATTTATTTCGTTGAGAGCTTACCTAGCATCGAGTTGGACTAGAGGCGAATACCCATGTCCCAGAACTATGTGCCACTATAGGCATAAGAGGATTAGAGACGAATACCCAAATCTCTAAGAGGTGAGTACCTGAATTCAAGAACTAGGGGTGAGTACCCGGTTCACACAATAGCTTAGTGGATCCACTTAGGCATATGGATTCTACCTTGGCAAGTAGTCTCCCCCTTTTCTCCGATGCAGGGGTAACATTGGGCTCTATGTTATAGCTCACATGATTTATGTCAGATAATAGTTGCTCTCACAAAAAGGTAAAAAGTCTTTCTCAAAATGTTTAAGTTATTTCTTACTATAGCGGTATCTCTTATAAGGTAAACTATGCGCTCTGACAAAATTAAAAGTTTCTCCCAAAGAATTTATGGTATACTTCGTTACAATTCCTGGTATTTTTAAAGTATATGTTCTCCTATAATAACTCATAATTTCTATTGTAGTGTTTAAGTTCTTTTATGATTCATGATAGTTCCTATATTGCATTGGCCAAGTCTCATAATTTCAAATAGTATTTCAAATGACTGCATGGTTTTAAAATGGCCCATTGTATCACCTTATTGTATCATGTTATTCTATAAGGGAAATGACTTCTTACATTGACTTAAGATTATCACTATCATATTTATGTTTTCACGTGAATCCATTATGGTTTCCAAATTTCATTGAGGTTGTTCATGAATTACTATCATGATTTAATTATTTACTTTGTATGTTTTTTAATTTGATCAATTGCACATTATGATGACATGCATTGCATTGCTCACATACTTAGTACATTCAAACTACTAACACATATTCTATTTCCTACATGATATCACCATGTAGGGACCGGTGTTGTTCCACATTCTCCTTCACGTGACTAGTTTGATCGTTTACTATTTAGTTGGTGAATTCCCATGTTCCGGGAACAACATTCTATTTCTTTTCTTGCTTATGACATGTATAGGCTTTGGTTATCTTTTGGTATCTTTGGTACTACATTTGAGGGTGAGCTAGGGACATGTCTTATCCTTGCCAAGTCTAAGAAAAGTAGAGGTATCGTTGGACAAATAGATGATTTTTTGAAGTTGTTAATGATTGTTGTTCTATGATGTTTCCCTTAGTATCGTTTCCCTTTTTATCTCTGCTTATTTTGAATGTCATTACCTATGAAAAGCTAAATGAATGCTAAGAGGCTTGGGTGAGGTACCTCCGGATGTCTCATTCGCCGTGTCGCATCGAAGCCCTAGGCTTGGGTCGTGACCCCTCTTTAAAAGTATGGTTGAACTTAATTTGTGTACGCTTCATGATATTTTTGATTCCTCAAATTTCTCAGTAAGGTCTTTTTCAACATATTCTTAAGACTAAGAGAATCAGTCTTCAAAATTATATTGTCCACTAGATAGTACAATTTCTGAGTGTTTTAAGTATAGTGACTATTTCTGCTTCCATATTGGTAGTTATTCATATCTCTTGTGAATCTACATTTAGGAGATTACAAAAAGTATCTCTCAAGAAAAAATCATATGAACACTGCCTAGATTGCTTTAGCTAGTTCCATCTATATTGCATTTAATTCATCTAGTTCCTGATATCTCATATCTCACCATATGATAGTGTAACCTAATTTTTTTTGTCTTTGTAGGAGAATCATCATTTCTTTCCAATCCTTAGTCACATCCATCCACAATTGTTTCACTTTATTATCTTATGTAAGGTCAAATGATTTTGACAAAACATCCTATGGAAAGTGCCTCTTTTTCATGTTTCCTAACATTTTTTATAACACCCACATTAGAGTTATTAGGACTTTCTTAAGTATGCTCTGCAGTTTTTTAGGAGCAGGCAAATTCCACCATCTTAGGATCAGTTATTGTAGGTTCAATCCTTCAATATTGATATTTGCACAAAAAGTAAACTGCTTTCATAGCTTTTGGACTATGAAAGTTGTTAGAAAAGGTGGAACATTATTTTTTTATTATAATTCTCACAACAATGACATATAGATACTATGTCATCATCATCCTCTAAATATTATCATTTATAGCTAGTTTTCTCTGGTAAACTCTCCATTGAAAAAGTACCTATATAAGACATCCCTTTTAACTAGATATGGTTTATCCACTCTTTCTCCTCCTCATTGTGTTTCAGTATCTCATGAGCAGATTTTACTGAAAAAGTTTTTTTGGTGCTTCCTATCAACCAAGTATTATCATTCACATTATTAGTCAACATAGGACTAATATTGTCAATAATGTGTGCAGCCATATCCTTCTCCACATTATCCATCAACTTCTGTTGATCTCATTATTCTCCCACAATGAAATCCTTAACTTCAACTTCTTCATCCCTAGTGCTTTCCCCTTATGTAAAATAATAATTTCCTTACTTAATTTAATTGTAAAATCAAAAAGTACAGATTTGAACTTTAATTTGTCATCAGATTGCCATCAGTTTTCTCTATACATGAGATGCGCTAAAACCTTTTGCAATATTAGAATAGAGCTTCTTGTGGAATTTATTCCACATATAAAAACTCCAAATAGGGGAAGTAAAGACTCTGAAATTCTATTAAAATTTGGCAAATAAAACTTTTGATAATACATCATGAAGTAATCTAAAACTCAATTCTTTTTTTGTTTTTTGGTAGCATCTGCCAAAATATGTCACCTAGTCTTTTTCATTTACACCCCATTTATTATTCCGTAAGAAATTTGCAAATATTGAGGCATCTTGTCATAAAATTTCTTGGAAGAATTCTATAACAACCTGAAATGTCGTTCTTTATATAGAGGATTCATGCGAAAGCAATTGGGATGAAGGGATGAAATTTTGTTAATTAAGCTTGATATGAACTAGTGTCATTCTGCCATAGAGAGATTATTCTCCCTGCAACACCATCATAGAGGGATCGTCGAGACAGAATATCTTTAAGGTAAATTCTTTTATTCTCTTCCCCCTTCAATGGTAAAATAAATGGAGGTCACCCTAAAAACCCTCAAAAAAGCTGCTCTAGGTTTGGAACTAAGGGAGATGAGTGAACTTAGCACAAGGAAAGCTAAATGTAAGGCCTTGAAAGTTGAAAAGTCATAACAAAGGAGAGATCTCAAGAAAATGGAACCAATCCCAGATCATAGTCATTTCTATGACTCGTAGGAACGAGTCTTAGAGTGGGTCGTTGATCCAGTACTGGACAACTCTTAGGATAGACCCTATGACTCAACAGGATAAGTCATAGGCCTTTCAATGAGTCATCACTTAGAGGTCTAACAAAACTTCAGAGACTCCAAAATTTGCAACCTGCAGGACGAATGGGTCTACGACCCGTAACGACTTTGAATATTCGTAATTATGATTCGTAGGAAAAGATTAGAGACCCTGAAATCAGGATCTTCTCAGACCTATTGGATGACTCGTGACAATGATTCATAGGACTCATTACGAGTTGTAGAACCTAATTCGTAGGTTCAAGTTCAATTTTAATGAAAAGGTAACGTTGTCTTTTCCCAAGTTTGGTTCAATGAACCTAGACACTATTATGGAAAAATTTAAGCCTATAACTATCCAACCCTTCAAATCCACCTATTCTAATTCACTCTTCCAAAAATATCTAAGGCAAGATCAATCAAATTATCTCAATGTTCTCTCAAGCTCTAATACAAATTACAAGATAGGATTTTAAGTTCATCAAGATTCTTCTTCAATTTTGAGTTGATTTCACAAAGGTATGCGGGGATTGATCCATGGGATCCTTTCACCCATGGATTCCTAATATTTTCTTCAAAGGTCTCCTTAAATTCCATTAGTTTCTAACCCTAGTTTTGATGAATTGCATTGAGCTGTTTTAATTTCATTTTTAATTGTTATCAATGATCATTCTAAGCATGTTTTTATATTAATTTCATGATTTCAAGTTGAATTATGAATGTCCATACATAAAGCTATTTTCAATCATGATTATGAAGTTCAATGATTTCCAAAAAAGCTTTTATTTATGAAGTTGAGATTTATGATTGAATAATGATCCAAGAAAGTTGTTATGGTGTGATAAGGACAATTCTCACTTAAATTATGATTTAAAGATTGTGATAAGGATAATTCTCACCAAAGTTTATGGATTCTTATGAATCACCACGTTAATGAGCTACTATAATGATTATTTTTATGATAAAGTTAATGATGATGTTTCTATATTTTTAATAAATTCCATTGAGATATTGACTGAGCACCGAGAGGATTTTAGGTGGGATTTGGTCTGGTAAAGTAGTTAGTTACCCAAGAGAATCCTAGTAGCAACCTAAAGTCCCAAATTACGTTGCCCTTGTAGGTTGCCATATGGACTAACTTTCGGATCCACATATAACTCACAAGGTTAAAGTTGTTCTCATGGAGTCTACTTAGGAAGTAGCCTTGATTACGCTCAATTATACCTCTCAAAAGAAATATAGACGACTTAGCAGTATATGTTAGCATTAATGTGTTTTGATAATGTATTACTTTTGTAGGAAGACTATCACTAATTGAAGATTTTTGAATCCTGAATTAAGGAAAATAACAAACCAAGAAAGGAAAGAAAAGTTTGGAGATTGCTGATTGAAGATTGATGCTAGTGATTTATTCTGATCAAAGAATAGAAAGGAAAGAAAGATCAACACTCACCTGTTGGAGATTGACACAATTGCTGAATCAAAGTCATTATACAAGGAAGGAAAGCTGATTAAAGATCAACATTCACCCATTGGAGATTGAAATCATTGCCGTTATACAAGAAAGGGAAGCTGATTGAAGATCAAGTCACCAATCAGGAAAGAAGACCTCTGTACAAGGTAGATAAATACTCCAAGAAGAAAGAAGACTTCGCACAAACATATCTGATATGGACGTGCATCATCTATCAAGGAATCCCTACAAATCCTTAATTGATAAGTAAAATCCCTTAGGTTTTACTTTTAGAGCAGATATGGCTGTCTCACTTTTAGCCATATAAAGTAATCCTCACCTAATTAGATAGTTACGTACTTCACTTGAACTTATTGTAGTATTTTCTCTCATCTTTCAGAAAATTTTTGTACTTAGTTGGGTTTACAATTGTAATAGAAAAGAAAAAGAACTATCTCTAGCATAGGTTATACAACTAGAGGTGACTCAAGTCAAAAGAGTCTGATTTGCACACCAGACGTGTTCTTTCAGTTCAATAACTGTACCTATTAAATCACTACAAGCACTAAAGGAAACTCTTGTAACCCAAAGGTATTGGACTAGGCACCACATCGGTGAATCGAACGGGGAAAAAAATGTTTTCTTCTTTTCATTCCTACATTCTTATTTTTGGTTTATACTGCTTATACTAACCTGCAGGTTAATCGACCGTTAGACCTAAGTAGACGACTAAGGAAGAATTCTTAATTCAACCCCTCTTAATCTTCAATTGGTATCAGAGAAGGTCTCACACTTCTATGTTTTTAACCGCACATGAGAAAAGATCAATGGTAAATTATTAAATTCCTGGTGCAATTCTTCAAGATGGACTCTTATCAAATCGTCCTTCCTATTTCAATTGACAACAATACTCCCATTATCTTTGTCCAATCCAATGACTTCCAAGCATGGGTTATGATCAAGAAAGGACCAACACCTATTCCAAGTTTAAAGGATAAGGAGATTGCTAAAAAGGATCTAGATCTTGAATCTTTTGATATCACAAAGGAACAACAAGTGGTAATTCAAACTAATGCTAAAGCTATAAGTTTGTTATACTGTGCAGTTAGTGGAGAAAAATATGATAAGATCTCAACATATGAACTGCAAAAGAAATGTGGGACAAACTCGAAGTTACATACGAGGGAACCATCAAAGTGAAAGAAGTTCATATAAGTTCTTTAGTAAATGAATATGAATTTTTTAAAATGACAGATGACGAAAATATTGAAAGCATATTTTCCAGATTTAGTAAAATTATTTGTGAACTCAAGTCTCTTAGTATGATATACCCAAACAGTTTGTAAGTTAGGAAACTTATAAGAATTCTTCCTAACGCCTGGAAACCAAAGCAGCCATTCTTGAAAATGGTGTCCATCAAAAAATGACCTACGATGAACTCAGAGAAAACCTGATGGCCTATGAACACAATCATATCAATAGATACAATAAAGATGAGAAGAAGACAATAGTCGCTTTTAATACAAAAACCTATGAGGCTGAAGAAGAAGTTGATGAAACAAGTAATGAAGGAATGACTCTTATAACTTGAGGAGTCAGATAAATGCTGAGAGAAAGAAGAAAAAGACCTCAAAATGATTCTAGGAACAACAACTACCAAAGGAATGATGACTGATACTATCATTGTGGAAAAATAGGACACACCAGGCCAAACTGTCCTGAGCTAAAGAAGAAGAACTATCGTAGGAATGATAATCCAAAGTATCTAGGAGCTTGGAGTGAGGAAAACATCTCAGAAGAAGAGCCATCAGAAATAGTGAACATTTACTTTCTGGCTATGGGTGAACCAAGTGAGGTAAGAAACTCAATCTGTCAAAACTACATTGATTTACAATACTCTTTAGAAATGGTTGCTGATGAACTTCAAAAAGTTATTGATGAATATAACAAACTTGCTAAAGAAAAGAAGGACTGGCAAATTTTTCTAGAAGTAAATCAAGTAGAAGTCAACTTACTACATGAAGAAATTGGTAAACTCAAAATGCTTTTAAATAATAAAAAGTCACTAAGTCGAAGCCCAGTCCGTTCTAACAGATCTTCTCAAGATTCATCTTTGTACAATGCTAATTCTTCTTTCAAACTGTGTTGCTATACTTGTGGAAAAATCGGTCACAAATCTTTTAACTGTAAAAACCAATGCTCAAGTAAATGGGTTTGGAGACCAAATATTTCTGAAACTAACCTTCAAGGACCCAAGAAAACTTGGGTACGAAAATAAAACCGAATCATTATTTTGCAGGGGCATCCAAAGAAGACCTACAAAAAGGGAATGTGGTTTATTGACATTTAATGTTCTAGACATATGACGGACAAGAAAGAAAATTTCAATAAAGTTGAAAAAATTGATGGAGGCTATGTACGATTTAGTGATAATGCTAAAGGAGAAGTTACTGGGATTGGCTCAATTACCATAAGTACCTTATGTGGGTTAGTAGAGTTTATTTAGTTGATGGATTGAAGCACAATCTTCTAAGCATCAGTCAACTATGTGACGTAGGATTCAATATTCGATTTAATGCTGTAAAATGCATCATCAACATGATGAAAAGAACATTACAATCATTGGGGAACGAGTTGAAAATTTCTATGTGCTAAATAATGTTGATCTGCCAACTCTTACATGTCTTATAGTTGTGTCAAGTCAAGTGATCCTTGGATCTGGCACATGAAGTTAGGCCATGCTAGCATGAATGCTATGGAAAAACTATCAAGGCTAAAGTTAGTTTTGGGATTACTGAAGCTTAAATTTGAAAAGGATCATATCTTTGATGCATGCCATCTTGGTAAACAGACTCGTACATCTTTCAAGGTTAAATATATCATAACTACCTCTAAACCTCTTCAACTCTTGCACTTGGAGTTATTTGATCCTACTAGAATTGCTAGTATCGGTGGTAAATGATATTCTTTTGTTATTGTTGATGAATACTCTTGATTTACCTGGGTTATTTTCTTATTACACAAACATGAAGCTTTTACAAACTTTGAAGTGTTTGGTAGAAAAATTCAAAGAGAAGCAGGTTATTTTATTTCTACAATTCACAATGATCATGAAGGAGAATTTGAAAACAGTTCTTTTCAAGAATTCTGTTATAAACATGGTATCACTAAAAATTTCTTATCTCCTCGCTCACCTCAATAAAATGGAGTTGTAAAACTAAAAAAATCGATCTCTTTAAGATACAAACAAAACTCTCTTACTTGATCGAAGCCTTCCAGATCATATCTAGGCTAAAGTTGTAAGTACTGCATGCCATATTTTGAACATGTGCTTGATCAGACCAATTCTGAAAAAGACTCACTGTGAGTTATGGAAAGGAAAGAGGTCTAACATCAGCTACTTTCATCCCTTTAGATGTGAATGCTATATCCATAATAACGGTAAGAACAATATGGGTAAATTTGATCCCAGAAGTGATAAAGGTATACTTTTTGGATATTCTCCTTCTAGTCGTGCATTCAGAGTCTTTAACAAAAGAACCTTAAGTATTGAAGAATCTGTTATGTTGTTTTCAATGATACTAATCCAAGCTTGCAGGTCTCTAATATATTAGCTTCTGAAGAAGAAGTTTCTCCACGCACTACTTCATCTCAACATGTTACAAGTCAAAATAGTCAGATAGAGTCGACTGACACTAGAGATGTGTCGACTATCATCCCAGAGAAAATCTCCATTCCTAGAGAATGGAGACATAGCTCCAGTTTTCCAAATAATTTCAACATTGGTGATCCAAATGAAGGAATGCAAACCAGAGCTTCATTAGAGAAGCAAGCCTTAGTGGCATTAATATCTCAAATTGAACCCAAATGAGTTGGTGAAGCTTAAAGGATGAATCATGGGTTCAAGCTATGAAGGAAGAACTCGACCAATTTAAGAGAAATCAAGTCTGTGTCCTCACTAAAAGACCAAAAAATTGCTTAGTAATCGAAATGAAATGGGTCTTTCGAAACAAGTTAAATGAAGAAGGAAAAGTTATCAGAAATAAAGCCAGATTAGTGGCGTAAGGTTTCTCACAACAAGAAGGTATTGACTATGATGAAACTTTTGCTCCTGTAGCAAGGTTAGAATCCATCTATATTCTCCTTGCATACACATCTTTTAATAAATTTAAGTTATTTCAAATGGATGTTAAAAGTACCTTTTTAAATAGTTTCATAAATGAAGAAGTTTTTGTTAAGCACTCCCTGTTGTTGAAAATTCTTCTTGTCCTGATCATGTTTTTAAGCTCTCTAAAGCTCTCTATGGTCTTAAACAAGCCACTAAATCTTGGTATGAAAGATTAAGCTCTTCTCTACTTCTTAGTAATTTTCAACGAGAAAAAATTGATACCACCTTGTTTACAAAAAAACTAGATTCTAGTTTACTTATCATTCAAATTTATGTTGATGATATTATTTTTGAAAGCTCTAATTCCTTCTTGTGTTAGAATTTTGCAAAGCTTATGAAAGGAGAATTCGAAATGAGTCTTATGGGATAACTCACTTTCTTTCTTGGGCTACAAATAAAGCAAAGTTCTAGAGGTACCTTCATCAGTCAAGGTAAGTATGTAAAAGAGTTAATAAAGAGGTTTGGAATGGAGAAAGGAAAATCTTTTGGAACTCTCATGAGTCCAAGAACATGCCTCGAAACAAACAATGCCGAAAAAGATGTGAATGAAAAATTATATCACGGAATGATTGTTTACTACTATACTTTACAGCCGGTCGACTTGATATTATATTCAGTGTATGCAAATATGCTCTATTTTAATCTGCTCCAAAGTAGTCGCATTTAACTACCATTAAAAGAATTATAATATAGGTCAACGACACTTCTGTGATGGGACTATGGTATCCTCAATCTTCAAATTTTGAATAAACTGGTTATTTAGATGCTGATTTTGCAGGTGATACAAATGACAGAAAAAGCACTAGTGGAACATATTAATTACTAGGACAATCTCTGATTTTCTAGCATAGTAAAAAGCAAACCTCAGGTTCCTTATCAACTACTGAGGCTAAATATCTTGCTGTTGAAAACTGCGGAACACAAATATTATGGATGATGCATCAATTACTTGATTATGATTTATCTCATGAGGCTGTTACTATTTTTTGTGACAACACAGTGCGATTAGTTTATCTAAATACACTATGCATCATTCTAGACACAAGCATATAGACATTAAACATCATTTTATTAGAGATCATGTTGAAAATGGAGATTTTTTACTTTAATTTTTTGACTCTGAAAATCAACTCGTTGATATTTTTACTAAGCCTTTACTTGAAGAAAGATTTTGTTTCTTTAGTAAGAGTCTTGGCATTATAAATTTTTAAACTTATTTACTTTCCTTAGATAGTTTAGTTTTCCTTGTTTTTATTTTTACTTCCCTGCATGTCATTATTACCTTGATATTTTCTTTCTTTGTTAAGAAGAAACTCTTCCCTTTCCCATCTTTTCACTCATCCTCACTTTGTCTCTGCAATGACTCTTCTTCTTAAATAGTCTATCCCTCTTATTTCTGTTTCTATCTCTCCTCTCTTCTCTTGTCACAATGATAAGAACCAGATCCATGGCTTCCTTGAAACCTTCTACTAATACATTCATCTCCTTTGAAATCGATTTTATGACCCTCTCATCTGACTCCTCTAAAGTAGAGTCCTCTGTTAAGGTCTCCACTTTGAGAAGCAACCTCCTTCCATAAAAACAAAAGAGACAAAAAGGGTGAAACTAGATCTTGAAGTTTCTTTTGGTCCAAAGGACATGCATAAGTTCTGGGGTGTTGAGCAGAAGCATAAATTCTAAGCTTTCAAAAAGAGGCCCGTGGTTCTAAGACGGGTAGTTAACTTGGAATAAGTGGAGGAATCTCACTGCTCGATAATTTCCTTCTTTAGAGCTCAAAAGCTTTTTCTTCTTTTAAGGTTATGTGGTCTTCACTATTATGAGGAGCTTGTATGGTTGTTCTATGCAAATCTCTGTGTTTGTGAGAAAACTGGGATCTTAAAACCCTTATTTTGGGAAATCGCATTATTGTCGATGAGTTCTTATTTAAGGATGTTTTTGGTTATGAATTCTCCGGTGACATTCCATTTATGAATAGTGTCTGGCCTAAATAATTTCAAGTTTCTTTGGATGAAGATAAGGCGACTGTGTCTGAGCCAACTCGTACCTATCTGATTTGTCCACTCTCTCACTTTTTTGAAAACTGTATTTTAGCCCATATCATTGCTACTACCCTGGTTCCAAGGAAAGGGTCTCTCAGTAGTATTTCAAACATGGATGTTTTTGTGCTGTATTGTCTCCTGAAGAAGTATACAATCAATTGGGCTACCTAGATCACGGAGTCGATGTGGGAAAGTTCAAATGATCCAAACTCCTCTACCAGTTTGCCATATGGGCTGCTCGTCTCTTGCATTATTGTTGACTATGTGGTCTATCTCTCTCTATATGAGGCCTTAGAAGTTGCTGCTACATATGAAACTAGAACCTTCTCAAGTATGGGATACGTTCTAGTAAAAAATAAATGGCATAAGAAGGAGTATGTGAAGGATGGATTTGCCTAAAGCTTCTCGAGTATCTACCGATTCAGCTGCACTTCTTTTTCAAGAAGTAGAGGAAATGAAACTATGGTTAGCTGCACTAGAGTCTGGAATGTTTGCTCTATAGGAATCGGTTGGTAAGATTTTGTAGGTTTAAAGGTAAACAACTACCGATGTGGGTAGGCTGTGATTATCCATGGAAAATTTAAAGAAGAACGACGTAAGGACCGTTAACAGGTTGATAAAATAAGTCGACTCAGTCAGAGATGGAGCTGACTCCTTCAACAATGATTTTGCTGTGTCTGTCCAGACCTCAGATTCAAATGTCTCCAAAAATATTGAAGAATCCTATAATACTTTCTGTAGGAATGTTTTAAACACTCTGAAATACTACTTTGGTTGTCGCTAATCTCTATTTCTGTATTTTTAAAAACTCAATTCATTTTGCAAGGGATATGTTCCTCCGTACTTTTGGATTGTAGTATTGAGAATAACTTCTCACACTTTGGATTTCCATGTTTTGGCTTGCTTGCATATATTTATATCTCTATCTTTGTCTATATTTGTTGTTTTCCTCTTTGATTATGCCAAATGGGGAGAAGTCTCTAGATAACTTATAGGAACGAAGTCAGGGGGAGCTAGCTATAACTTGTGAGAGCTAGGCCTAAAAACAAACTTACGGGGAACAAAGTCAGGGGAAGACAATCAAAAGATTTCTTTTAACAGGAAAGTTAAAAAGCAAAAGTTACATAGTTTTTCATTATCAAAAAGAGGGAGATTGTTAGCACTAATGTGTTTTGATAATGTTTCACTTTTGCAGGAAGATGATTGTTACATAGTTTCCTTTGATACACGAAGCCTATCATTGATTGAAGATTGCTAAATCCTGAATTAAGGAAAATAGCAAACCAAGAAAGAAAGGAAAAGTTTGGAGATTGCCAATTGAAGATTGACGCTAATGATTGATTCTAATCGAAGAATAAAAAGGAAAGAAAGATCAACACTCACCCATTGGAGATTGACACAATTTTGAATCAAATCCACTATACAATGAAGGAAAGCTTATTGAAGATCAACACTCACCCATTGGAGATTGATATCATTACTACTATACAAGGAAGGGAAGCTGATTGAAGATCAAGTCACCAATCAGGAAAGAAGACCTCTATACAAAGCAGAGAATCACTCTAAGAAGAAAGAAGACTTGCACGAACATATCTGATATGGATGTGCATCATCAATCAAGGAATCCCGACAAATCCTTGAATTATAAGTAAAATCCATTGGATTTTCCTTTTAGAGTAGATATGGTTGTCTCACCTTTAGCCATATAAAATCATCCTCACCTAGTTAGATAGTTATGTACTTCACTTGAACTTATTCTATTGTTTTCTCTCATCTTTCAGAAAAGCTTTGTACTCAGTTGAGATTACAATTGTAACAGAAAAGAGAAAGAACTATCTCTAGCATAAGTTATACAAGTAGAGGTGACGTTAAGTCAAAGGAGTATGATTTGCACATCAGATATGTTCTTTTAGTTCAACAACTATACCCATTAAATCACTACAAGCTCTAAAGGAAACCCTTGTAACCCAAGGGGACTGGAGTAGGCACCACATCGGTGATCCGAACCTGGATAAACTTCTGTCTTTTTTTTATTCCTACATTCTTATTTTTGCCTTATACTGCTTATACTAACCTGTAGGTTAATCGAGTGTCAGACCTAAGTAGTCGACTAAGGAATAATTTTTAATTCACCCTCTCTTAATCTTCAGTATATTTTACCTAACTAAGAGTCTGGGTCGAACCAACAGGGAATAGGTTGAAATAAGTCTATTAACAATTACTTATTCAGGTATAGGTTTTTCCGAAA
Organism: Solanum dulcamara; assembly: GCF_947179165.1. Classification (NCBI taxonomy): domain Eukaryota; kingdom Viridiplantae; phylum Streptophyta; class Magnoliopsida; order Solanales; family Solanaceae; genus Solanum; species Solanum dulcamara. The sequence continues at coordinate 47,174,303 of NC_077245.1, read as the reverse complement.
TAAATATGCATAAAGTAAAAGTGGGGGTTTTGGATTTAGTTTAAAAACAAGTAATAATGTAATGACAAGTAAACTCAATTAAAGTTCTAAACAGTATGAAAACCAGACTAGGTTCTGATCCCTATGACAAGTAACTTAATAGACTACTCATAGTCATGATATCGTTCAATGTATCGCCTGTAAAATCTAGTGAGTTATGTAACATCTAATATACCTCCTGATCCTTCTTAGACGTATCTCATTCATCTCCTCCCGGTCTCAAAATGTATGCTTTACTAAACCTCTCTTTAGATCTAAGAGTACTATCTCATCCCGGTCTCAAGTAACTTAGACAAAGTTTATCCCTTCTTACGAAGCCAGGCTCTTCGAATTACTATTATGATAGTCTTTTCCTAATCACTACATAACTCTCAGAAAATCAATGAATACGGGCAAGTTCTCAACGTGTGCACTCACTAAGAGTGAAAACCAAAATTGTATTTCAAGAATCAATCTCAAAAAGTAGTAGAATGTATCCTTAATATGTTCACAATAATAATAAAAAATATAATAACTACGTAACCTAAAAATATATTAAATTCTTGTATTTATAGAGTGAAAAAACCTAAACCTAAACCAACTAGAAAATCTGGGTCGGTGCATGTCACAATGTCTCTTTATGAGCCATGGAGCTATTCACGCTCCGTGATGTGTAATCGCGGTCCTCTTCTTTTAAAATATGCTACATGGATAACATCTTCATGGCCATTTTTCACGGTCCATTCAGGACACCACGGTCCGTGAACTATATCGTTGACATCCCCTTTAACTTTTCCTTTGAATTTGTGTCCTCTTCAAGGGCACTATTCACGATCTGTGGAATTGTAAATGACCCATGATTGGGATCTTAGAGTCTTCCTTCACACTTTCCTAGATACAGTTTTAGATCACAATTTATGTACACCTTTCACGGCTCGTGCATACCTCCACACTCCATGAAGGGTGTTGTGGGAATGCACTTCACACAATTTCTTGAACACAGTCTTTGATCAACAAGCTTTTCATGAGGCCCTACCACGGGGCTTTCACTGGTCCACGATCTGTGAAAGCTCATGTGAACCCACACTTAGCCAGTTTTTCTACAACAAACATGTCAATCAGTCCAAAAATCTTGCGCAACTCCAATTTCCTACAAAAAAACAAAATGCATACCATATCTACAAAAACATGCTTGCAACGCATATTAATCGACCATTTTGAGCATCGAAAGTATTGTAAATACCGACACATCAACATCCTCAATTAGAACCACTTTTTACAGCAATGATACGAAATAAAATAACACAACCCAAAAACACAAACAACTATAAGAGGATATACAGCAGCCCCACGCATCAAATATGACCCTCCTATTCAATTTACTCAACTATGAAATACACTGGCAGTCCAACTAAATCACAAAGATCGATTTACGATATCGCACTACTCACAATCCACCAAGAAAATGCAAACAATAGTAAACTAGTCAACATAACAACTAAACAATATAATCATAGTGCCCTCACAACAAAGAAGTCTCTCGCACAGTATGCAAAAATAGAACAGAGATTGAGATGAACTCACTCACACTCACAAAAGAAGTTCAATAAATGTACATGTACAGACCATAGGATTGTCCTTATTTTCTACACTGCACTTTCGAATAGTTCTCTTAGGATCACTTTAGGACTTTTTTTTTATAACGTTGGCTCAGGCTCAGGTTGGATGAATTTAAGATTTATGTGACTAGTTTACACCTCTTTGATACTTTTTTGACTTAGCTACTTCTCTTCCAATCCCCAAACCATTTCATCCCCTTGATTACTTTTCTATTCTCGCCCGGATGTGGCTCCCACCTTTGTTCTTTTTTTTTCTAAGTGTGTTTTTTTATTGTACTTCTAACTTTCATGATGCATCACACTAGTTATTTTATTTTATCAGTGGCCATACCCACATGCTTATTATTTCTCTTCTCATCACACAACTCTTTTCATACCCAACTTTTTTATTTTTTCTTTATAGTATCCACCCTCAACTTAGGCTTTTGGCCTAAGTTAAAGTACTTTGACCCAATGTCAAACTGGCTAAAGGCTTAGAATGAGATGAGTTAGGGATCCAGAATGACTTCATTGACTGATCACCGAGCAAGAAAGACACTTTACACATCATTTCAGGTCGGTAAACTCTATAAGTCTATCATCAAGTTAGGTTAGGCTAACCTTAGAACTAGATATGGTCACCTTTCTGATCTAACACCACAAGTGATGGCCAGGGATCATCCTCTCAATAGGACAGAAAAGAAAGAAGGAAACTTTCTAGGAAGAACCTAGACGGTTTTTGGAAGCATCCTTGACTTTGTTGTTCACAGGAGCAGCTTGCTAAGTGGGAGAATAAGGACCATCTGATCGAGGGAATGAAGGCTATAACATAGAGTTGGAGGCCTTATTTCTGGGATATCCAGAAAATCCCATTCAAGAAGCCCCTACTTATACCCCTGCTCCCTCCTATCCTTGGTGGATCAATTGAACAACTTTACAAAGAAAAATGGAATTCTGAACTGCTATAGAAACGAATGACTTGATCGCGAACTATAGTTTTTTTTTATTCGACTAACCGATTCGAATCGATTGGGCTTCATTCCGGGTAGTGTTTAGTCATAAGCCTGTCTCTTTTGGTCTTCACTTATCTGATTTCATTCCACTCCTTTACAACTCATTTCTCCACTTCAATAATTTCATAACCGCACCCATTCTCCAGGGCAGCAGATGGGTCTAGTGAACCAAACTGTCTCATGATTTCAATTCAGTTAGAAAAACTTCTCCTAAGAAATTCATGTATCACTTGCGTAGTAGTACAAAACCTTAAGAAAAGGTGATCTACTAGTTGAAAAAAGAAGGATCTGTTGAAAAGTTTATGTTGTCTCGGTAAGGAATAGTCCAATCTTTTCCAGCACCAGTGCAATATGAAAGAGTCCTTTAGAATTCCATGGCCGTTAGCTATTAAGTATTTCAAACTTTAAGTATTAGAGAAAAAAACCCTTATCCAAGACAAACTCCTTAAGTTAATGCTTGAAGAAGAGGGTCTCACTGAAATTTGCAAGGAATCCCCTTACTCAAATATAAGAAAGGAGGCTTCCCACTTTCTTGAGGACACGCTTCATTCTGTTGATGATCCACGCCATGCCTTTCAACAAAATCTTCTTGAGGGGAGTCTTCGCTTTTTTTTTTTTTACAGAATTTGGCTTTTCGGAGTAAAGATTCCAGTGTTTACCAAGATTTTTTGAGTTATTTTCTTGATTCTAATTGATTGCCTTTTTTGATCCCATGCTTTCCGTTAGTCAACAACCAACTAAAATCTCTACACTTCTTACTCGTATAGGCTTGACGGAGTTAAGCTGTATTGAGGGAATCGCTTTGTCTCAATCAATCTTTAATGCCTCAACTGGATAAATTAACTTATTTCACACAATTCTTCTAGTCATTCTTTTTCCTCTTTAGTTTCTATCTTGGTTCTAAGTTTAATATAGAAAGACGCCTTTCCTTGCTTTATTTTAGAAATCCTGCTTTTCAGGGGGTCATTTTCTGGTTGAAATTGTTGTTCTTTTTCGTTCTCTTAATACGGGCTGGCCTTCTCCTTTATTACAATTTGGAACAACTACTTTGCCCATATACAGGCTGTTCTGTGCTTCCCTCAAAGCTAAACCTTCTCCATTACTATCTTAGCCAGTCGGATCAGGACCTAGAGTGGGTGGAATATGTACATCAAGTACAAAGAACCACCCCACTGTGTCCCCGACCTATGAAGTAATGGTGAGATACTTGCTTAATACAGAGATTTGCTTTTCCACTCGAGAGCAGATTTCCTCCATCTTTCAACTCATTTTCTATGGTTGAGAGGTACTATCTCCTAGGAGGGACCAGGGCTAAGATAAAGGTTCACAAACTGCTTCTCCCTATAGTAGCCACTCTAAACTTAGGCTTTTAGCTTGAGTTAAAGTACACATTTTCCTTGGAGGGACGAGGGCCAGACTAAAGATTCACAGACAAACAGGGAAGCTAAATTGTTTTTAATCAAAGAAAAGGTCTATTAAGGCTCAATCATTTGGTTCAAAGGGTACAACTTTATTTGGTCGGTTGTTTTTAGGCTAAGTGACTCATTTTTCAACAATAACTTATGATCATGTCCTAATCAAGCCGTTCAATCATTTCGGTAAGAAAACCAGGCAAGTTCTAGCTTATAGATGCATTGTTCAAACTAAGTATTTCAGATCATACACACATGGCACATATGTTATATTATTCAGCACTAATGAACCCAGTCATATCCTAGCTATCATTTGATTAATAAGTCAATATGTATAATATCATATAAATATCCTAACAAATCAGTTTTCACAAGCCATACCAATCATATAGTATTTCAAAAAAATTTCAGTTAGGAGTCATTTTTGTTCAATTTAACTCATTCTTTTCACATGCTACTATACATTTCTATAAACTCTTGTATTTACACAAAAATAATCCTAAATATGCCAGTTCTACTAGATATACGCTTGAGAGAAAACAAAAATGACAACAAAAACTTCAAGCACAGGATGCCCCACCCCCTATCAAAAAATTTATAGATTGTCCTCAATTGCACGACAAAAAGCTCAGTAATAAATATAAAGGAAGTGATCTTACCTCTGATGTCCGAAGAATCAATTGATGGTGGTGTACTGGCACCAACATTGGCTGGTACACTCTATGATGGAGGATCCCCCAAAGGGTCATCACTTGTAAAAGGAATAAGCATGTTGGAAAGCACCTCACTCACAGTCACAGCTAGAGCCGGGATCACAACAGTCTCAGAAGGGGAGGCTCTACTAGAGGATGCCCCAACCTTAGCAACCCCAACCTGCTGTCTCTGTAGCTCTGCCTTCTCCTGGGCTTCCTTTACTGATATGCACTTCTCTCTCTTTTCTGCTTTCTTCTCAGCCCTCCTTTTCTTTGCATCCTCATCCGGGGAGCTATCTCTCTAGCTCCACTTCTTGTCTTTGCCCTTTTTATTGAACTCAGGGGTAAGAGCGGAACCCTATGCCTCATCTAATATATTGGGCCTAGAAGGAGGAGCATGGGAAGAAAATAACTGTAATAAAGCATTAGTGGCAACTGGAGGTGTAGAAGCGGTGGATCTCTCCTGGAGCACAATCAAGTCTCTTTATAGGTCGGCCAATAGAACTCGTATGGACTCTATCTCCACAGAACCTAGGCTAACCATTTGTGTAGTGATGTGGGCCTCTAAACCATCAATACAACCCTGTAGTAGTCAAACCTCCTGTCTGAGATCTGAGCGAAGGTGGGTCTGAATCTGCTGACCCCAAGTATGAACTATCTATGGAAGACACTTTATGATCTGGTCTACTAGTACCCTAGTATGATGATGCTCGGCTACCAGGTGTGCAAGAAACTCATACGGCATAATCACTATCATCCCAGGACTCACCGCAGTCATAGAAGGTTAACTCTCAGGCATGAGAGACTCCCTCCAATGACATCCAATGACAAATTAGCTAGAGGTGGACCTGGTGTGATATTCACTAGAATAGCTTCTCAGGATGTCTTGAAATTATTGAGGGGATTCGTGACATCCTTTATCAGGGCAATATTGGTGGACTTAATGACTGTGGTGTGCTTATCTAATAAGCAGCAAAAAGGAACTTTGTAGTAGACGTATAGCCATCAAATTAGACATGAAAAGGGAAACCTGCCTATTCATTTAGTGGTCGATCTCATATATTTGTAGCTATCAACTAGCCCATATTCAAAGTATATCGAGACATGATACAGGCTACCAAAGATGCTTAAGATGGTAGAAAGGTATTATTGTTAACAGTTGGCCTTAACCTGGCAGAGACTACGACTTACTAGAATTTAGTCTTGAAGATAAGAGATGTCTTGGTGATTAGCTATTTTGGGTTAGTCACCCAAGCTGCCTTGGCCCCTTCGATAGAAATAACCTATACAATCCATCTCATAATCTCAGTCCAGTATATGTAATTATCTATCCGCTACTCATCTGTCGCCAAGTGATGCCGATGCTTCTACATACCTAATGGGTGTGGAGTATACTCAGGACCTTTTAGAAATGAGAGAATAGTGTGCTTTGATATGTCAACTCAAGTACCCCTCAACCTTACTGTATCTAGTAGAGGCAGCTTCAAGGCCATGAACTCCTTTTTCTTTTTCTTCCGTGAGGTGTCATCAGTGATGATGTTTAGAATGGTGGCTGTGTATGTAGAATATAACTCTTAGATAACCTACTCTGAATAACACTCCTGCCATCTACTTATCCACTCAAACTGATGGTTGTCGAACAAGGCCTTTATCTCGAGTACTGGGATAAGTTGTCGGTGACAACTCAGATCTCAGAAACTATGGCCCGTTTGCTAAGGCCGCTGGACCGTTTGGTAAGACCATCATTAAATATTTTCTGAGCGCCTAGGACTGACCATTGAATTTGTAAGAAGTTTATGAGAGCCCTTCTTTCAACAAGATCAGATGTTCGGGTAGCTATATATTTCTCAATACTAGCTTCGCTCTCAGCTTCTTCCTCGCCGCTTCCGGAACTATTACCTTCTTCATCGGATGGCTCACCCTCACTATTGTGTTTATTGTTCGACCCCACCACCTCTTTTTTAGACTGGGAGTGAGTTGTTTTGGCCTCAGTATTATCCATTGTTCTAGTAGTGTAGTCAGGTGAGATAGTCGTGTCATATTAGACTTCAGATCCACTGGATGCATTTTCTCCCGATTTGTGATCTGAGTTTGCTTCTGGTTCTTGGGAAGGTAAGTCTTAGTGTTACAACTTGGTTTTTGTGCATTTAGGTCCCATGGTACCTAAAAGGATGATGAGATGTTAGTATATAATCAATAAAGTGCGATGAGGTTTGAACAGATACTTAGAATTCCCCGCGAATACAAAACCATAAAAATAACCTTTAAGAAGTGATGTCGCTCAATCCATCATAGGGTGATCACAAGCCTAAAATTTTGAGTTGATTTTAATTTTCAATTTTCTGTCAAGTGTTTTGAAATGGTGCTCACCATGAATCATCAAGTGTACCACAGCTCGTGGACTGTATTGTGAAGGTGGTCCAGTGGGGGTGTTTAGAAATAGTGGAATTTTTTTTCAAGTGATAGACCATGATAAACTTAACAATTCCTGAAGATATTCACGCCCCGTGAAGAGTTCCATGGTCCCTTACTTGGAAAGTTTTGCTTTTTCACTTATGCTGAAGACCACAGGCACTTTTCACGGACCATTAAGTGCAATCCAACCCGTGGAGGTACTGTTGTTTAAGGAAGGATAGGTGATCAAAGGCATACTTCCACCCATGTCTATTTTCAACCCAAATACACCCAATATCAACCAAATACATACAAATTCAAGAACCTACGATCAATATCAAGCAAACCCACCCCTTTAAACATTGTATTCCTATTTAACTCAAGAATGTCGACCCCCACAGTATGCTAATGGAGTTTTTAAACTAGAACTTCAGTCAAATTATGCACACATGACAAGATCATTACTTCTTAGTCCATAATATCATAGGAAACTAATAAAAGTAGGAAAATGACTTACTTGAACTAAGAAGATGACTGGACTAGGGCTGGGGACTGACGAGGGGGACTTCTTCACAATGATGAGCAATTGATACACAAAATAAGTGGGAAAATGATGGGTCATAGAAATTTACAAGTGTGGAAGTCGGAGAGTAGGGAATTTGGAAGTTTACTCGTATGGTTGGTGAAATGTGGGTGATAAATCCCTTTAGGAATATTAATTTGAGAGATAGGAGCAGTTCGAGTCCGGTTTGGCTAATGGGTTGGCCGAATTTGTTAAACAGATCATGAGTGTAGATTGTTAAATAATACACTGTCCAAGTTAGAAACTTACCTGAGGGTTCACGGACAGCTAAACGGTTTGTGAATATTTCCACGAACCGTAAACCCACCCGTAAACCTAAAGTATTCTAGGCTTTAGCTTTCACGATTCCACACCACAGGCTGTGGTGTTATCCACTCCTCGTGGTCTGACCCATGGTGAGGTACCTTAGGTCAGTGCCTGATTTTTTCTCATTTGTTGGGTCCCTGCACTTGCAAAACATAACATGACACTATAACTACATCAAATAACAAAAGTTATCCTATCAACTATAATTACAATCCTTGGGTTGCCTCCCAAGCAATGATTAATTTAACATCGTGGCACGATGCGGTTACTCCACTACTCAGTCTTCATGAAGCTTTTCCCCATGCGTTGCCTCCCATGTAGCGCCTGATTTAACATTGTGACACAATGCAGGTTCCTTGACTACTCAGACTTCATCAAGTCAAGCTTTTCAATGATTTTGATTTCTTCAGAAGATTCCAAGTATAGTTTCACCCGCTGCCCATTTAATTTGAACCTATGACCATATTGAGCTTCAAGATCAATTGCACCATAAGAAAATACTTGTGTAATGGTGAAAGGTCTTGACCACTTTGACCGTAGCTTACTTGGAAATAACCTCAGCCTGGAATTAAACAGTAACACTTTGTCCCTAATATTGAATTTGTGCTGCTCAATATGCCTATCAGATATAGTTTCATCCTCTCTTTGTGAAGAGCAGCACTCTCATACTCACGCAAGCAAAATTCATCCATCTCATTGATTTGATCTAGCCTCATATGCAAAGCTTCACTTCAATTCAACTTTAACTTTTTTAGGGCCCACAACGCCTTATGTTCCTTCTTTACAGTAATATGACATGCCTTTTCAAATACTAATTGGTATGGAGACATACCAATGGGTGTTTTGAAAGCTGTCCGATATGCCCATAGAGCATCATCCAGCTTTCTCGCCTAATCAATCATGTAAGCATTCATAGACTTGGCTAGAATCTATTTGATTTTGCGGTTTAAAACCTCAACGTGCCCACTAGACTAGGGGTGATAAGGAGTAGCTAACGTTTCTTGATGCACACCATATTTTTCCAGAAGAGTCCAAAAGATCTTATTGAAAAAATGGGAACCCCCATCACTGATGATAGCCCTATGAGTCCCAAACCTAGAAAAGATGTGTCACTGCAAAAAACCCGCAACACTTTTGCTCTTATTATCTGGTAGGGTGATAGCTTCCACCCACTATGAGACACAGTTAACTACCACAAGAATGTACTTTATCCTATATGAGCTCACAAATGCCCCCATGAAATCGATGCCCCATACATCAAACAACTCCACTTCCAGGATTGATGTCATAGGTAACTCTTAACGCTTAGATATGTTCCCTTGGCTTTGGCACTAGTGATAGTTCTTCATGAAATCATGTGCGTTTTTATAGATAGTAGGCCATTAGTATCCACATTATAGTATATTTTGCATAGTACGACTCCTACTATGGTGTCCACCTAATTATGATTAGTGACATGCCTCCAAAATGCTTAACATTTCTGCTTCTGGATACACATCCTGATGACATTTTCAGCGCATATCCTAAATAAGTATGGCTCATCCCAGAAGTACCTGTTAATATCATGTAAAAACTTCTCTCTTTTGGAAAATAAGATCTTTAGGCATAAGATCACTAACAAGATAGTTAGCATAATCATCAAACCAAGGAATAAGATCAAGAGTGACAACCCAATCCTATTTATTTGGGAAGGAATCATCAGTTGCAAGCTCGTCCTCACCTCTATTTTCATCTTTTGGCCTGGACGAGTGGTCAGTTACTTGATTTTTATTGACTTTATGGTCCTTCACCTCAAAATCAAATTACTGGAGCAACAACACCCATCTGATTAACCTTGTCTTAGCATCCTTTTTGGTCATCAAATATCTCAAAGTTGCATGGTCAATGTGTAATATCACCTTGGTACCCAAAATGTATGCTCTAAACTTTTGGAATGCATATACTACTGCCAATAGTTCTTACTCAGTCAAAGTGTAATTCTTCGAGGATATATTTAATGCTCTGCTAGCATAATATATGGGATGAAAGATCTTGTTACGCTTTTGCCATAGAAAACTCCCTAAAGAAATACATATAGCATCACACATGATCTCAAATGGGGAAGACCAATTTAAAGCAACAATTACCGATGCTCAGACCAATTTGGAGAAACAATTACCGGTGCTGAGATCAACTTCTCCTTCAAGCATTCAAACTTTTTCATGCACGCCTCATCAATGTAGAACTTTATCTCCTACTCTAATAACTTTCACAGAGAGTGTGCAATTTTAGAGAAATCCTTGATAAATCATCAATAAAAACCTGCATAACCCAATAAGTTGCAGATATCCTTTACAGAGATAGGAGGAGGCAGCTTCTTTGACCCAATATAATGCCCTCTTTGACCATGAAGTGTCATTTTTCCTAGTTCAAGACTAGGCTGGCCTCTTCACATCTTTGCAAAGCCTTGTTAAGATTCAACAAACAATCATCGAAAGTATCACTTTCAATTGAAAAATCATTCATAAATACCTCAATAGTGTCCTCCACCATATTAGAGTATGTAGACATCATGCAACACTGGAATGTAGCAGGAGCATTGCATAGTCCAAACGGTATGCGCTTGAATGCAAAGGTACCATAAGGACATGTAAAAGTAGTTTTTTTGGTCCTCTAGCGCTATGGAGATCTAATTGTAGCCAGAGTACCCATCCAGGAAATAGTACCAACCTCTTCCTGGAAACCTATCTAGCATTTGCTCCATGAAGAGCATTGGAAAATGGTCCTTCAAAGTCCATTTGTTTGGCTTCCAGTAATCCATGCATACTCGCCATCTAGTGACTGCCTAAGTGGGACCAACTTATTCTTATTATTTGCGACGACTGTCATATTGCACAGAGCTAACCCAGCTACTATCTGATATGTTATATACCACACTTGCATCTAGCAATTTAATAATTTCCTTTTTTACCACCTCTTGCATTGGTGGGTTTAGTTTCCTCTAGTGTTAAATACTGGAATGCAATCCTCCTCCAACTGAATTTTGTGAGTGCAAATGGTAGGAAAAATACCTATAATATCAGTAATAGTCCAACCAATAGCTTTCTTATAACTTTGAAATACCTCAATAAGTGTTGTAACATGTCCTTCACTCAAATCTGCAATAATAAGAAAACTTTTATGCTCACCACAAAATATGTACTTCAAATGAAGTGGTAATTATTTGAGCTCAAGTACATGTGGCTCCTGTATGGATGATGTAGTAGGTGGAGTCGATCTGTTCTTCAAGTCAAGATCAAGCTTTTTGGGAGAATAAGTGTGTGAACCTACACCCTGCAAAGCATTCACAGACTCAACAGTGAGCCTTTCCTCAATGGGCACATCGATGACACTCTGTATCTCAACATCAAGCACAAATATCATTGTCATATCTTTTGATTGCTTCATGGAGGCACATACATTGAACTTGACTTGTTCATTATTTAGTCAGAATGTAAGTTCTCCATACTCTACATCCACCAATGCTCTTCCAGTTAACAAAAATGGTCTACCCAAGATGATAGGGACCTCAAAATCAACCTGATAATCCAGTATGACAAAATCAGCTGGGAAGATGAACCAGCCCACACCTACTAACACATCACATAAAATTTCAACTAGTCATTTCACAGATCTATCTGCCATGAGCAGCCGCATAGAAGTTGGTTTAGGGGCACCCAAGCCCAACTGCCTATAGATTGCTAACGACATGAGGTTGAACTATCCCCTAAGTCGCATGGGGCCTTTGTAAAGTCAAAAGCACCAATGTTGCAAGGTATGGTGAACGCGCCCTAATTTTCCTTCTTTTATACCATGGACCTTGTAGCAATGGTGCTGCAGTGATATAGATTGTCGGCTAGCTCAAAAGACACTGTTCACTTCTTTGTAACCAAATCCTTCATGAACGTGGCATAACCGATATTTTCTCTAATGCTTCTACCAATGGAATATTGATTGATATCTCCTTAAGCATTGAAATAAACTTCAGAAACTTGCCATCCTCGGTCTTTTTCATGGGAAATGGAGGCAGCAACTTGCAAATAGGTGGCAAAGACTGAGGTCCATTTGCTTCTATTTTCTTTGTACCATTGTTTTCCTCGATCTTTTTCTGCTCAACAGCTCCATCTTTATCATCGAATATAACTGCCTTTTCTGCCTAATTCCTTGCATGCCCATCAATCTCAAAAGCTACATCCATTGTCTACTCAGTGCCTATAATAATAGTGTCAGAAAGTACCTTACCACTCCTCATTGTCACTGCCATGCATTGCCCATATTTCCTAGGATTTTGCACTGTGTCACTAGGTAAAGTACCAATCTTCCTTTGATTAAATGCTGCTGGCAACTAGCCCATATGATGCTCAAACTGCTTGATAAAAGTATAGTGTGAATCCACCAATTGACAGATATTAGTCATGTCGCCTCACATATCTCTAACTCCAGACTCAGTCGCCTCAACCTTCTATTGGACCTTTGTCATTATGTATTTCATCTTAGAGTTACCATTATTATTTTCAGCCCGATCTCTGTTCATAGATGGCACATAAACCCCACTTCTATCATTCTTGAAGTTTTCCTTATTTTGCTAATTTCCTTATTTACAATTACCAATCTGATCATAATAGTTATCCCTTTGAAAGTTTCGACCTTGGTTTTTAGAGTTGTATGTCCAAAAACCCCTCTGGCTATTCAGAAACTTGGCTTCCTCCTCATAATCAAACTTTGGTTCATCATATAAACTTCCAGTATCCATAGCTTTTACCTTTTTCATCCCTCCACCTAACAAGAGCTTGGTCAACATATCTACCTACATCCTCATATAGGCCATATCTTCATCACACTCCTTTTTATTTTGCCTTTTTTCCATTGACATGTCAAATGAAAAGACAAAACCTCCCATATTAGTGTCTCTAGTATACTAGGCTCTATTATTCTTTGCGATCTGATCCAAAATTGTTGTGGCTTTCTAAAATATCTTGGCCATGAATGAACCGTCATAAGCCACATCTATGACTGGCTTGGTCACAAAATTGCAAGACCTGTAGAATACCTCCTTCAAGTACTTATCAGTCAGGTTGTGATTTGGACACTGCTTTAACTTTTTTCTGAATCTCTCCCATCTGATGCACTGCTTCAGTAAGTAGCTACTTGTGAGAACATATCTCATCCTTGATTTGCAGCTTCTTAGATGGTGGGAAAAACCTCTCTAGAAATAATTCCCTCAACTCCCACTTAGTGGTGATAGAGTTATTTGGAAGCTCATTCAACCACTCTAATTCCTCCCCAGATCAAAATAATGAAAATAGACAGTCATACAGTTGATTGGATAACCCAGGGATTTCAGATGACTTACAGGTGGCGATAAGGTTCATCACGTGTTGGTTAGCATCGTCACTTGCTACTCCATGAAATGTTCCTTTTAAGGTCAATATTTGAAGCATGGTACTAGTGATATTGAACTTCACACCTAGAGGTAGTGGTGGGAGGACTATAGCTCCAATACTCCTGCACCATCCTTATCAGCATTATTATCAACCAGGGCAAAGTTCACAGGTCTCTGATCTCTACCCCCCAAAAAATCTACATTGAGTTCATCCTTGTTGTCCACATCATACGTGACTTGATTTTCAACTAGCACTCTCAGCGTTAGCGCCTCACCCTCTTGTGTATTCATCTTTCTAATTGACTTTTGTAGTTTAGGATCATAGGGAAGTAGTGGTTTACTTACTTAAGTTGTTTGGAATGCACTATCTGTTCCCTTCAAAAACACAAACAAGAAGGTAAAAGTAAAATTAGGAAATAGAACTACAAACTAAATTAGCAACTAATAGAATATTTTAGAGCCGTATTTCCCGGCAATGGTGCCATGTTGATAATGCTCAATTATAACTCTTGAAATAAATATAAATGATTGTTAGTAGTATATTTTACCCAACTAAGATTTGAGGTCGAACCCACAAGGAATAGGTTGAAATAAGTCTATTAGCAATCACTTATTCAGGTCTAGTTCCTACTTCTCGAAAATAAAGACGCATAAAGTAAAAGTGGGGATTTTGGTTTTAGTTTAAAAACAAGTAACAATGTAACCACAAGTAAACAAGATTAAAGTTGTAAACAACATGAAGACTAGACTAGGGTTATGATCCCCATGACATGTAACTTAATAGACTACTCTTAGTCATGATAACGTCCAATGTATTGCATGCAAAATCTAGCGAGTTATGTAACATCTAATTCACCTCTCAGTCCTTCTGAGAAGTATCTCATTCATGTCCTTTCGGTCACAGAATATATGATTTACTAAACCTCGCTTTAGATCTAAGAGTACTATCTCCTCCTGGTCTCAAGTAACTTAGACAAAATTTATCCCTTCTTATGAAGCTAGACACTTTGAATTACTGTTGTGATAGTCTTTTTATAATCACTACCTCCCTCTCAGGAAAGAAAAAATACTGGAAAGTTCTCAATGTGTGCACTTACTAAGAAAGACTTTTGAATAAATAAATAAAAATACATGTAAAAACAATTCACGAATATCAATCCAACATTTTTCCTATTCTAGTTAAGTCATCATGGTTCACACAACCCTAGTTGTGGTCTTAGCTACTCATAATTATAAGTAAAATAAAAAGAATTTATGTAGAATTCATGAATCAATATCTACATGAATGAAGAAGTAAAGCTTGAATCACACACACGAACCACGAATTAAAAGTGAAAACTGAAATTGTATTTCAAGAATCAATCTCAAAAAGTAGTAGAATGTATCCTTAATGTGTTCACAATAATAATAAAAAATATAATAACTGCGTAACCCTAAAAATATATTAAATTAGGGTATTTATAGAGTTATAAAACCTAATCCTAAACAAACTAGGAAATTTGGGTCGATGCATGCCACGATGTCTCTTCACGAGCCGTGGAGCTATTCACGCTTCGTGGTATGAAATTGTGGTCCTCTTCTTTAAAATTTGCTTTATGGATAACATCTTCACGACCATCTATCACGGTCCGTTCAAGACACCACAGTCCGTGAAATGTATCGTTGACATCTTTTTTAACTTTTCCTTTGAATTTATGTCTTTTTCAAGGGCATTATTCATGATCCGTGGAACTATGAATGACCTGTGATTGGGCTTGTTGAGTCTTCCTTTACACTTTCCTAGATCTAGTTTTACTTTACTATTTATGGACACCTTTCATGGTTCATACAAACCTTAATGCCTTATGAAATGTGTCATGGGAATGCACTTCACACAATTTCTTCAACACAATCTCCAACAAGATTTTCACGAGGCCCTACCACAAGGCTTTCAGTATTCCATGATCCGTGAAAGCTCACGTGAACCCATATGTGGCAAATTTTTCCATAAAAAACTTGTCGATTAGTCTAAAAACCATGTGCGACTCTAATTTCATGCAAAAAAATAAAACACATACCATATCTACTAAAACATGTGTGCAACACACACTAATCCACCATTTTGAGCATTGAAATATCATAAATACTCAACACATCAAGCCTCTCTCTTTTCAATATGGGAGTTATATTTGATTCCATGTTTTAGTTCGTATGGTCTTTAGACATCGGTTAAATGTCTTACCCTACACACATAAATTCTATGAAATGATGTAAGTTTTACTATGAAGTTATGATGCATTGACCATAAGTTTTCATAGTATTTCAAATGATTTTAAGTTATTTCATGCTTATTATGATTGGTCATGCATTCTCTTCCATATTGCTCGTGTTCTATTCCTTTTTCATACATATCTCACATACTTAGTACATTTTATATACTAACACATATTTTGCCTGAATTGTCTCACAATGTAGGGTCGACGACCATGTTCATCCTACTAGTGGTTAGATTTGACTTATCACTTTTGTGTTGTTGTTGGTGAGTCCTCATTCATTGAGGATGGGACTTTCTTTCATATGTTTCTTTGACTTTCTTCTATGGTTCAGTTGAGATAGGAGGTTGTCCTAATCCCCCATCAAGTATAAACTTAGAGGCACATTTAGATGATTAAAGGGATGTAGTCCATTTTGGACATTGAAGTGAGTTTACTTTTTCTTTTGACACCTACATTGAGTTATTTCTTCTGCGTACTTCATTTTGTTTAATTTCCTTATGTTTGCTATGTATTATAAGATATCTTGGTTGGGATCCATCGAGTTTTTGATTATCGTGTTATGTTTAGGACCTAAGCTCGGACCATGACAAACTTGGTATCAGAGCACAAGGTTTAGGAGTATCATAGGGAGTCTAACATGCCGCATTGAGTAAAGTCTTATTCATCAGTGTGAAGCACACAACATCTATGAATAGGAGACTATGAGGCATCCTAGGAAAATCTCACTTCTTTCATGATCTATGTCATGTGGTAGAGTGGTACCCTAAATCTTTTCCTCTAACTCTAGCTCTTTGCGATTATTAGAAAATGCCTCCATTGAGATACCCTGCTTGAAGGAATATAGTTGAAGAGAGAAAACAAACTCCGAATGATCCCTTGAATGAACAAGTAACTAATGCCGAGTTTTGAGTGGCCTCAACTGCTTGCTTAAGCTATGACGACACAATCTAACCATGAGGTGGTTGCTCCCATAAACCCAAGAGTGGGTACAATGGAAACAATGGTTCGTGACTTCATGATGATGAATCCTCTATAGTTTTGGGGTTTTAAGGTGGAAGAGGATCCATAAGCATTTGTTGATAGCATTCACAATATTGTGTATATTATGGGGATTAGCCTAGTTAAGAGGGAGGAGTTGGATACTTATCAATTAAAAGGTGTGGCTAGAATTTAGTTTGATCAATAGAAGAGTGAGATGCCTAGAGAGGCGGATCCCGTGACTTGAGAAGAATTCAAAGGAGTGTTTCATGACTGCATTTTCCCATTGGAGTTGAGAGATTCCAAGATACAAGGGTTCGTCAACCTCAATCAAGAGAGTACAAGTGTGAGGGAGTACTCCCTCAAGTTCACCCAATTGTCAAAGTATGCTCCATTCAAGGTTGCAGACCCAAGAGCTCATATGAGCAAGTTCGTGTCGGGTGTGTTGAATTTGGTTTCTAAGGAATGTAAGATGTCCATATTGATTCAGGAAATGGATATTTCTAGAATTATGACCCATGTAGAGAAAATTAAAGAATGAGAAGCTAAAGAAGAAAACTAGGTAGTCAAAAAGGGTAAGGACTGATGGTGGTGATTCCTCCTAAGCTAGGTCCGAAAGTGGTGGGCATCCTCATTTTCACCAAAGGTATTCTGATCAAGATTCATCAAATGCTACTACTCCAAGGTTTAATAAGAATAGGGTGCCCAACCCTAAGCCTCAAGAAGGTGCCCCAATAAGACAAGCTACCCCCAAATGCAAGAAATGTGGAAAGAACCACAAGGGAGAGTGTCTAGTGGGTTTTAATATGTGATATCAATGTGGAAAGCTAGGTCATCATGATAAGGAGTGTAAGGTTGAATATGTTTGTCCTCAAGGCCAAGTACAACAAGGTGCCCAAGTGTAGCCAAAGGGTGGTCAACACAATAATCAATTTTATGCTCTTCGTGGTAGGTAAGAGGTGTAAGAGACTCTCAATGTTGTTACTAGTATGTTACAGGTCTTTCACTATGATGTTTATTCCTTGCTTGATCCGGGTGCAAATTTATCTTTTGTTACTCCTTATGTGTCCATGAGATTTGATATTAGCCCTAAAATATTGTTAGAGCCTTTTTCCGTTTATACGAGCCTTTTTTTATTTGTACTCTCGTATGTGAGTCGGTTGTGGCTAAGAGGGTCTATAGGAAGTGTCTAATTTTTATTTTTCATATAAAGTTACTCTATGTTATCTAGTTGAGCTTGATATGATCGATTTTGATTTATCCTTGGTATGGATTGGCTATATCCATGCTATGCTTTTATTAATTGTAGCACCCGAGTGGTTAAGTTTCAATTTCCAAATGAGTCACTCCTTAAATGGAAAGGTAGTAATTCTGTGTTTAAAGGTCAATTCATTTCGTACCTTAAAGCTCAAAAAATGATTTACAAAGGTTGCATCTACCATTTTGTAAAGGTTAGGGATAAAAATTTTGAAGCCCCTACTCTAGAGTCGGTCCCTATTGTTAATGAGTTTCAGGATGTGTTTCCTGATGATCTACTCGGTTTTCCTCTTGAAAGGGAAATTGAATTTGGCATAGACCTTTTTCTAGGTACTCAACCCATTTCTATTCCTCCTTACTGAATGACTCCAGCGGAACTAAAAGTTTTAAAGGATCAATTGAAAGACTTTTTAGACAAAGGTTTTATTAGACCAAGTATATCCTCATGGAGTTCTCCCATTCTATTTGTTAGAAAGAAGGATGGTTTACTTCGTATGTGTATTGACTACCGGTAATTGAACAAAGTAACTATGAAGAATAAAAATCCAATTCCGAGGATAGATGATTTGTTCAACCAACTTCAAGGGGAAAGTTATTTCTCTAAGATTGACCTCCTTTCCATTTATCACAACTAAGGGTGAGGGAGTGTGATATTCCTAAGACGACATTTTGAACAAGGTATTACCATTAGGAATTTTTAGTTATGCCATTTATATTGACCAATGCCCCCGCGACATTCATGGATTTAGTGAATATGGTGTTCAAACAATATTTGGACATATTTGTAATTGTATTTATTGATGTCATTTTGGTTTATTCTCAAAATGAGAAGGAGAATGCCAATCATTTTAGGATTATATTACAAACCCTAAGGGACTAGTAATTATTTTTCAAGTTCAATAAGTGTGAGTTTTGGCTAAAGGAGGTTGTTTTCCTTGGTAATATTGTGTCTGGTGAAGGGATTATGGTTGATCCTAAGAAAATCGAGGCAGTTAAAAATTGGCCTAGCTCATTGTCTCCATTGGATATTAGATGATTCTTGGGTTATCCGGATATTATAGAAGGTTTGTGGAAGGGTTTTCCTCAATTTCATCACCTTTGACTAAGTTGACTCAAAAGAAAGTGAAGTTCCAATAGTCGGAAGCTTGTGAGAAGAGTTTCCAAGAGTTGAAGTATCATCTTACTACCACTACTATTTTGATCATACCGGAAGGGTCCGATGGTTTTGTTGTATATTATGATGCCTCAAGGGTTGGTCTTGGTTGTGTCTTGATGTAACATGGTAAGGTGATAGACTATGCTTCCAAGAAACTCAAGTTGTATAAAAGGAATTTTCTGACTCATGACTTGGAACTACAGGTGGTTGTGTTTACTTTGAAGATTTGGAGACATTATCTCTATGTTGTCCATGTAGATGTGTTCACTGATCACAAGAGTCTACAATATGTATTTAAGCAAAAGGACTTGAACCTTCGGTAAAGTAGATGACTTGAATTATTGAAGGACTATGACATGTGTATTACACTATCCCCGAGTAAAGCTAATGTGGTTGCCAATGCACTTAGTAGATTATCCAAGAAGAGTGTTGCCCATATTGAAAAGGATAAGAAATAGTTTCTTAGAGATGTGAATAGTTTAGCTTGTCTAGGTGTTAGGTTGGTTGACTCCAATAATGGAGGTATCCTTGTTCAAAATGGTCCAGAATCATCTCTTGTGGCGGATGTCAAGGCCAAAGAAAATAGTGATCCGGTGTTGGGTGACTTGAAGAAGTCATTTGCTAAAAAGTCCATTGAGGCTTTCTCCTAAGGGGGAGATGGAGTACTCCATTACCAATATCGTTTGTGTGTGCCTAATGTGGATGGTCTAAGAGAGTTAATATTGGATGAGGACCATAGTTCTCAATATTCGATTCATCCAGGATTCACCAAGATGTATCATGATTTGAAGGAAGTGTATTGATGGAATGGAATGAAGAAGGACATAGCGGATTATGTGGCAAGGTGTCCTAATCGTCAATAAGTGAAGCTTGAGTATAAAAAACTATGAGATTTAGCTCAAGATATTGAAATTTCTACTTGGAAGTGGGAATATGTATATATAGACTTTATGATGGGTTTTCCTCGTAATAAGAAACAACATGACTCTATTTGGGTTATTGTGGATCCAATGACAAAGTTGAGACATTTTCTATCGGTTAAGACCTCTTATAGCGACGAATACTATACTAACTTGTATATTCATGAGATGGTAAGACTTTATGGTGTCCCCATGTCTATTATATCAGACAAGGTACTGAATTTGCTTCGCATTTTTGGAAGTCATTTCAAAAGGTTGTTGGTATGAAAGTCAAGCTAAGTACCGCTTTTCATCGTCAAACCTATGGTTAAGACAAAAGGACAATCCAAACTTTGGAGGACATATTGAGTTCATGTGTGATTTATTTTAAAGAAAGTTGGGATGAGCATTTGCCATTGATTGAGTTTGCCTTCAACAATAGTTATCACTTTAGCATCCAAATGGCTCCTTTTAAAGCTTTGTATGTAGAAGATGTAGATTCTTGGTGGGATGGTTTGTAGTAGGTGAGATGGCCTTGATTGGTCCCAATTTGGTGATAGAGAGGATGAAAAAGGTGAGATTCATAATGGAGATATTGAAGATGGCTCAAAGTTGTCAAAGGTTCTTTTTGAATATTAGGAAAATAAACCTTGAGTTTGAGGTGGATGATTGGGTCTATTTGAATATTTCATCCATGAAGGGTGTAATGCGTAGATGTGTTGGAAAAGTGGCTTATGAGTTAGATTTGCTATTGGAGCTGGCTATGGTTCACCCGATGTTTCATGTATCTATGTTGAAAAAGTTTGTGGGTGAGCCGAATTCCAATTTACCATTGGAAGAGGTGAGTGTTGAAAGGAATTTGAATTATGAGGAGGTTCATATAGGAATCTTAGATTGAAAAGTTAAGTGATTGAGGAACAAAGAGGTTGCATCCGTTAAGGTATTGTGGAGAAATCAACAAGTAGAGAGTGCTACATGGAAAGCAGAAGCGAACACTAGAAAGCGTTATTCGTGTCTCTTTCCCTCTACTCCATCCTAAGGTAGTAAGTTGTTCCTATTAAAATGATTGAACTCTTACTTATTCAGTTCCTCTTATGCCATTCATATGCATGCATTTTTATGAAGATTGATTTTTAAGTCATGATTTATGTTATGTTTAAAAAGATCACACATTCTAGGCATTTTAAGGTGTCACTGTATTCATGTTGGGTTTCTAGTTCTTTTTTCGTGTATTTCCTATGCTAGTTGGAATCTTATTTGAGGATGAATTATCCTAAAGGGAAGATATTGTAAGGCGCCGGAAGTTTGAAAGTTAGAACAAAGGAGATATCTTAAGAAAATGGAATGAATCCTAGGTCTGTGACTCATTCTACGGATCACAGTTATTTCTACGAATCGTAAGAATGAGTCGTAGAGGACAGACCCTACGACTCAACAGGATGAGTTGTAGGCCTGTTAATGAGTCGTTACATGGAGTCGTAACAAAACTTCAGAGATTCCTAAATTTGCAGGTTTTCAAAACCTGCAGGCTGAATGGTTCTACAACCCATAAGGACTTTAACCAGTCGTAATTATGACTCGTAGGAAAATATCATAGACCCTAAAAACAAGATCTTCTCAGACCTGCAGGACAACTCGTGATGACGAGTTGTATGACTCATTATGAGTTATAGAACCTAATTCATAAGTTCAAGTTCAGTTTTAATGTAAGGGTAACATTGTCTTTTTCTAAGTTTTGTTTAATGAACCTAGACACTATTACGGATAATTTCAAGACTATAACTACCCAACCCTTCAAAATTCCCCCCTATACTAATTCATTCTTCTACAAAACTCTAAGGCAAGATCAATCAAATTCCCTCAAGGTTCTCTCAAGCTCTCATACAAATTACAAGTTAGGATTTCAAGTTCATCAAGATTCTTCTTTAATTTTGAGTTGACTTCACTTTCCTTTGACCCATGGAGTCCCAATGTTTTCTTCAAAGGTCTCCTTAAATTTTATTAGTTTCTAACCCTAGTTTTGATTAATTGCATTGGGTTCTTTCAATTTTGTTTTTAATTATTATCAATGATCATTCTAAGCATGCTTTTACATTAATTGCATGATTTCAAGTTGAATTACGAATGCCCAAGCATAAAGCTATTTTCAATCATGATTATGATGTTCAAATATGAGTTGCATGAATTTTGATTATGAAGTTCAATGATTTTAAAAGAAAAGCTTTAATGAATGAAGTTGAGATTTATGATTAAGTGATGAAAGTTATAATGTTGATCCAAGAAAGTTGTTATGGTGTGATAAGGGAAATTCTCACACAAATTAGAAATTAAAGATGGTGATAAGGACAATTCTCACTAAAGTTTATGGATTTTTATGAATCACCACGTTAATGAGCTACTTTAATAATTATTTTTATGATGAAGTTAATGATGACATTTCTATGTTTTTAATAAATTTCGTTGGGATATTGACTAAGCACTGAGAGAACTTTTAGGTGGGGTTCGGTCTGGTAACGTAGTTAGTTACCTAAGGGAATCCTAGTAGCAACCTTAAGTCCCAAAGTACATTGCCCCCGTAGGTTTCCTTATGGGATAGCTAGTGGATCCATATATAGCTCATAAAGTTAAAGTTGTTCTCACGGAGTCTACCTTGATAAGTAGCCTCTCTCTTTTCGATATGAGAGTTCCATCATATTTTATGTTATATCTCACATGGTCATAAGATAGTGGTTAAATGTCTTATGCCACACACACAAGTTCTACAAAATGATGTAAGTTTTACTATGAAGTTTATGATGCATTGACCATAAGTTTTCATGGTATTTCAAATGATTTTAAGTTATTTCATGCTCATTATGATTGGTCATGCATCCTATGCCATATTTCTAATATTCTATTCCTTATTCATGCATGTCTCACATGCTTAGTACCTTTTATGTACAAACACATATTTTGCCTACATTATTTCACAATGTAGGGGCCGACGACCACGTTCATCCTACTCGTGGCTAGAGTTTACTTAGAAATCTTGAGTTGTTATTGGTGAGTCCTCATTCATTGAGTACATGACTTTATTTCACATGTTTCTTTGACTTTCTTCTATGGTTTGGTGATCTAGGAGTTTGTCCTAAACCCCCATCAAGTACAAACTTAGAGGCATATTTAGACGATTAAAGGGATGTAGTCTATTCTAGATATTGAATTGAGTTTACTTTCTCTTTTGACATCTACGTTAAGTTGTTTCTTCTGTGTATTTCATTTTGTTTAATTTCCCTATGTATGCTTTGTATGCTAAGATGGCTTGGTTGGGATCCTTTGGGTTTTCGATTATCGTGTCACATATAGGCCCTAGGCTCAGGCCGTGACACTACAACCCATGGATTTCTGGCCTACTTTTATTGTTTCACCTTCCAAAAGTCAAAAATTATGATGGAATCCTTTGACAACTACTTGGAGCCTAGGTAGGCTAGGAATTCTTAACTGAGTAATTATAAACCTGTTCTTATTGCATAATTATCCTAGATTATCGAGAGACTTCATGTCTAAGACTTCTGGAACAAAGTCTAGATGGCTGAATTTATTATTATTATAGGGATGTAGTGATTTATGTGGGTATGAATTCTCTGTGACCAGGAGTAGGTTATTAGTTCTTGATTGATACCCTAAATAACTCCTACTGAGATGATTGGTAATTCCTGAGAACAAGAGCATCTCTAAAATGGGGTCCATTACTGGTCTATGGCTATGTGTAAACATAGAGATATGTATATATATGTGTATGTTTATGTAACTGCCTATGTGAATTACTTATGTAATGCGTACTCAGGAAATAATTGTTAAATATGATGACTTTATATTGATAATCTCATGCAATGAACCTGTCTGATTTACTTGTAGTCTTAAGTGTGATTGTTGCATTGTGAGTTATGATTATGATGTGTGATTTGATATGGATCGTGTGCCACGCTGGCACATTTAGATTGGGTACCATACCACTACAATTAGAATGGGTGCCATCCTAGTATATAATTGGATTGGGTACTACATCGGTACACTAACTATATTTGGGATCAGGTATCACGCCGGTACACTAATAGTTTGGTTATGGGTTTCATGAAAGAAACATTAATTGAAACTATTATATTGTGAATAATCGTGCTCATGAGTCTATAATATAGTAAAAGTAGGCATTGGAGCTTCGAAGGGCCTATATTCATGATGAGGTAAGATATCTTCTATTTTACTATGTTATGGTTGTCTCTATGTTATTTCATATAATCAGGTAGGAGGTGATGTGTGAGCGCAAAAAAATGTATTAGGCATGTTATTAGGTCTGGTTTGGTTACTTAGAGGTTGATTATGTGGCGGTCCTATGATTGCATGTGATAACGATGGCTAGACTGGTTTAGTGGTGGCTAATATTTTGAAAACTCCTCTATGTAATAAAAAGGCTAGTTTATGATCAGATCGGTGATATGCTTGAATAGAATTGGAAGGTTAAGAGGGTGGTATGATAAATGTCAAAGCCTGTAGTGGAATAAAAGAAAGACCAAGTTTAAGTGAGCTGGTTGTATCTAGTAGGGTTGGAGTGATATATTTTCTTATGGCATGTCTTCTTCTAGTTGATTACTTTATATTATGTCGTGGGTATTGGATTGACCAATTATGCCTAGCAGTACGTATTGTGTTTACTACTCTTGCTATGACACTTAACATAGTCTAGTTATAGGATCAGTAATATTTCATAGGCGAAGACGATGATGATCTTTGGCAGCTTCTGCTCCTTCTTTCCTCATGGTGGGAGTTGTATCTTATTTTGTTGTATATTGTGCTCTCTTAGTACCTCTTGTACCTATTTAGACTAGTTCCTTGGGGGCATTTAGATGTATTCTTTTATATTAAATCTATAGTTTAAGTCAACTCATTATAATTTCACAATCATTTAGGGTGTTATATTACGATTCGTTTATTTTTTCGCATGTTATAATCGGTTGGGGGTTGAGTGTTATCCTATCTAGATAATAGAAAAGGTGCCTGCATATTCCGATGGGTTAGATCATGGCAAATTGGTATATTTAAACCCAGGTTACCAGTGTCCCATTACAAGAGAAAATATTGAATAGATTCTTGTGGATTGTCTAGCTATGAAACATTCTTCTCTTTTTTTTTTGTATAGTCTGCCGCTTGTGGTATGAGTTGAGTATAGTTGGTATATCATAATTCGAATTAGTATCTCAATGAAGTAAACCCAATGTTATTATCATGGCTGAAGGGATACAAGTAAGGAAAACTAGAACCAAGAAGGTTCTAATTGGTATCTAATCTTAGAGGCTGTGTAAATGCATTGATGATCGACTAATGGTCATTTATGAGGCAAATTAATTAAAATTAATGAATGCAACTTGATTGGTGGTAAAGCTTGATGTTGTGTTTTATTGCATGGTATTTCCTGATTAAATGCAAACGTTTGAAGTGTACTTGCCTAAATTCTTGAAATTATGTGAGACATAATTGCGTGGGTTTCTGTGAATATGTAGTCAGAAAAAGAGTCATAATTTGGTTGTCTGCAATGGGATAGTGATAAAATACAATGTGATTACTAAACGAATTTGGTACGATGGAAAAATTATGGTGTGATAATAACTTTCTGGTATGTATTGTTTTAGGGTACATATTTGAAATCCTTACGTGTACATTACTGTTCAGGTGAACTCCACCGAGCTTGTCTAGGGGATGTAATCGCAGGCTTAATTGCAACCCTTGAGGTCAATGGAGAAATCAAGGAGTTCGAAAAAAGGGGAAAGCCTTGTAGGAAATTAGATTCGTGAAACTGACTCCGTAAGGGCCACCATAGTAGGATGATCTAGCTATAGCGCTCCCACTATAGCGCGAATCGTCCTGCCATAGTGGGACAGGGTAAGACAGAATCTCAGCCCGGTCTCCCCTATTTTTTCCTTTTTCCATCTTGTCATTTTTGGGACATTTAATCTCTAATTCTCGCATTCATGTCAATGCATAACAATAGAAATAGACTTTAAAACACCTAGCATTCATTTACGACATGAGAAGTTTTGAAAAATAGTATCCATGTGCTTATAAAATAGAGAAAAACATAGCAAAGCAGGAAATAAATAGGAAATATTATTTGTTACATGCCCAAATGGGGCAAACCCATATACTAACGCTCACAAATTAACGAGGGGAGGGGATGTCCTAGTCAAATAGGAGATCCCCTAGGGCTTGCTCATCGAAAGGCCTTTTTCAGATGGGGAAACTCTCGAAAGTCCTCCAATGTAATATTGGAAAGCTCCTGCTGGGGGGCGACGTAGTGAAAGATGACCTAGATGGTCTTCCACATCTGGTCTATTAGGGGATTCTGCATAATATTCTTCTTTTTCTCCCAAGCTATTTCCCTGTGGAGCATCGCATTTTCCTAGGAAGTAGCTCCAACAAAGGTGCCTCCCATAGATCTCCAGATGGTGGCCAAGTCCTTCTCCACGCGGAGGCTGGAGAATAGGTGTTGTGACTGGGAGGGAGGGGAATTAGCATCCTCATCATTGTCCTCCTCCTCTTCATATGCCTCTGCCTCTTCCCTACTACTTTTGGCCTCGCCCACCTTTATTTTCCCCTTGGAAGAGGTCCTTTTGACCAAAACAGGGTGAAAGGGTGGATCCATAGGTAGTGTCTTATCAAAGTCCATCAAAGTACTCCTTCCTGCTGACAGAGTATCGTCCTGGTAGGAAGAACGTTTTCTTGTTGCCTCGGTCAAATTTCTTCCACTCGGACACTACTTTTGCCCCTATATTTAGCCTAATACCCCTCATGGAATAAGCCACCACCAAAGCCTGAGGTTAAGTCACATCAATGAAAATTCCCAATGAACGAATCCTCGAAGCCACCAAGGTTAGCCACCTCTTGGCATTGACTGAGAAGTACGTACTTGTGATGCCCTCAATGGTGGGCTAATAGACCTGATCATGAAATTCCTCCTCTACCAGTTTGTCTGTTATCCATATTAGATCCATCTTCCTCCGCTTAACATCGTACTCTTCATTGGAGACCTTTGATACCTCTAGCATTGAATTTATAAACTGGATGTTCACCAAAACGTCCACCCCTCAAATACAAATGGTAGGGTTGGGATCTACTTCAAGCTTCTCAAGACTTCTTTAATCTCATTAAACTTTACTTTAAGGTATGTGGGTCTTCATCCATGGATTCTTCTACCCATGGAGTCCAAAACCCTTTCCAATCAAATCTCTTGATTTCAAGTAAGATTTCTTTATGGGTCATTCTAATTTCTACTTAATAGCATGAATCATGATGAAGCTAACTATTATAGGTCTACATTGATACAAAATCATTTCAAATATATGGATTGGTGGTTTGTAAGTACTTTCCCTACTTAGATCCTTAAAGGTTCTTTAAATTCGTGGTGGATTTTTTAAAGCATGATTTTAATTGATGAATGTCATAGTGTTAATGCATAACTTCATTTTCATACATGTTTAAAAGTTCAAGTGACTTGAACTCTCCTAGTTTTACTCTATTTTCAAAAAAGCATAACTTGAAGGTTATGAGCTCCAGTTAAATATTTAGGAAAGATAATGACTATGATTATGAATGTTGGTGGAAAGTTTTCTCACCTAAGCTAATGGATTCTCTATGCGATAATGACAATTATTGCATATTTGAATCACCATAGGTTTTAAGGAGCTATTCTACAAAATGATGATTTAATGTCTCAAACTATGTGTATGTTTACAGTACTATGATATATTATTCCGTGGGATTTGACTTAGCACCAAATGAGGCTTGAGATGGGGTTCAGAAAGGGAATCTTAGTAGCAACCTCCTATTTCATTAACTATGTGTCACCATAGGAGCCCTTGTCGGCTAGGCTAGTGGATCCACAAATGGCCATTAAATGTTAAAGAAATAAATATTAACTGAGTTCTACCTTGGCAAGTAGTAACCCCCTTTCCAATGTAAGGGGTTGCATTGGATTCCATGTTATAGCTCATCTGGTATTATTGTCGGTTATAGTCATCTTCCCAAATAAGTATGATTTAAAGGTTATCTACTTGATTACTCATACATGTACTCAATTATGTACTCTACCTTATAAAATTCGTAAGTATTTTATATTGTATTGCATGCCTACATACATAGTACATTCAAAGTACTAATGCATACTCTATTGCCTATATGATATCACCGTGTAGGAATTGGTGCTCATCTTCATCCTTCTACACGTGGGTAGTTTGGATCACTTGAAGACTACTTTTTGTGATTTCTCATGTTTCGAGAACAATACCTATTCCCTTTTCTAACTTATGTTGTGTTGAGACACTTTGACATCTATTATGATACTTTATTGTCACTTTATTTGAGGGTAAGCTAGGGACATGTCTTAGCCCCCCCGCCAAGTCTTAAATTAGAGGTATTGATCGACATATGTATGATTAATTTTGGCTAATATTGTGCTTGTTTATGATGTTTTCCATAGTCCTTCTTTCCCCTTGTTTCTACTAGTTATTGATTTTCATTACCTATGAAAGGCTAAATGAATGCTAAAAGTCTTGTTTGAGGTATTTTTGGGCTTCTCATTCGCCGTGTCACATCTAGGCCCTAGGCTTGGGTTGTTACAATCTTGGTATCAGATCCCAACGTTTTGAATGGTCCTAGGATTCCAACATACTGCATTGAATAGGGTCTTGTTTATAGTTATGAAGCGCGCTAGAATTTTTAATGGGAGACTATGAGGAGTTTAGGAAACTTTTCCTTCTTTCATGATTCGTGGCCTACCTTAGAGTTGTCCTAAGACTTTCTTTATCTAATGAATTATTTCCTGTTTTCTAGATAATGCCTCCAAGAAGAGTACCTCCACCTAGAGAAATGGATGCTAACGCAGACCAAGCTCCTCTGGTTCCCGAGGCTCCACATAATAAGGGATTTATACATAGAGTTCTAAAATATCATCACTTTATTGGCCCAAGTCGTGGCCAACCAAGCTAATCAAGGTGTTCCTCCTCCTCTTCCTCAAGTGCCTAATATGGCTACTAGGATTCGAGACTTCAAGAGAATAAATCCTTCTAAATTTGATGGTTCCAAGATAGATGAGGACCTAATGGAGTTTGTTGATGAAGCTTATCGGATTATGGAAATTATAGGAGTACCTCCAAATTAAAAGGCCTAGCTTATGGCCTATCAACTCAAGGGTGTAACAAGGGTTTGGTATGAGCAATGGGTGGTTGAGAGGGGTGAAGGTGTCGTACCAATAGAATGGGAAGAGTTTAAGGGTGCCTTCTTAGATTGCTTCTTTCCTTTGGAGCTTAGGGAGGTAAATATTCAAGAGTTTATCAATCTTCGCCAAGGGAGAATTAGTGTGAGGGAGTATGCCCTCAAATTCACCATATTGTCTAAGTATGCTCCTTTAATGGTTTCTAACCCAAGGGCCAGAATGACCAAATTCATCTTCGGTGTTTCTAGTTTGGTGTCTAAAGAATGCAAGAAGGCCAGGTTGGTCAAAGAGATGGATATCTCCCGACTCATGACACGTGCAGAACAAATTGAGGATGAGAAATTAAGGGGGAAACCAAGAGAGTTCAAGAAGTCTAGGGTTGATGGTGGAAGATTCACTCACAAAAAGTCCGGTTATAGTGTTGGTGGTGGAAAGGGACGAGGTGGGAAAAGATTCATGGTGCAAGGTCCCCTTAGTGCTCCTCCTCCAAGGTTCAACAAAGATAGAGGTGCAAACCTTATGGTCCCAAGTGAGAATGTGGGTGCCCAAGCTTTCCCTACTTGCAAGAAGTATGGGAGGACTCACTAAGGAGATTGGTTAGCCTGCTCCAATGCATGCTTCAAATATGGTAAGTCGGGTCACCAAGCTAGAGATTGTAGAAGTGGTGGTGGTAGGCATCAAGGCCAAGTTGGTCATTAATGTACAGTGTATTTATGGTACTTTTAATGCTTTGAAACTTAAGAATGTGTATGTATTTTAAGTATATGCTAGCATATTTGATGTTGGTTGTGCATATTTTGCAGGAAACTAAGTTGGAGAAATGATTGAGGGATCATAACACTGAAGGAAGGTAATTTTTGAGGTCTACGAGCTCAGAATATGACTCATTATTTGATATACGGGTCGTAGGTTTTAGTTATCAAAATAATAGTGAAGGAATAAAGGAACAGTGAAGGAAACGAGAAGGTTATACGGCTCATCGACATTTAAACGAGGCGTAACAGTCAGTCGTGGCTAGAAGTTGCAAGTGGTGAAAGGACAGTGTCTATGACCCCTATTGATAAGTCATGATCCATGTACTGAGCCGCAGAGAATGGTCGTGTAGAAGAAGAATCTATCAGTGCTAGGTGAAAGAGTACGAGCTGGATCTACGGCTCGTCTGAAAGCTTACAACCCATAGAAATGAGTCGTAGACCCGATCCGAATTTTAGTCTCCTATGGTTTCCAAATCCATATTTATTTAGGAAAGTTAGTCTATAAATACACTTCTTAGGTTTAGATTTTTGTATGTACATTTTTGGGTTTGAGAATATAGCTTAAACTACTTTTGAGCTTTAATTCTTGAATTTTAGGTTTTGTTATCGATATTTTACGTTCGGATTTTATTGAAGATATTTTTAAGCTTTCACACTTCTCATTGTAAGTTATAAGTTCTTTTAACTTGAATGCTATTAAGTGTGAATACGTAGTTATGAGTAGCTAATTCCACAACTAGGGTTGTGGGAGCCATGAAGAATTAACGACGTAAAACTTAATAAAAAGTAATTCTTGAATAGTGTGCATGCATTTATTACTTTTAGATTAAGATTTATTATATTATTTGATTGGTAATCGCTATTTTCTTATTTTATGTTACTTTTACTTTTGTTTGTGCTGTAACAGGTTTCGATTCCTAGAACATTCCAAATACGAGAAGTCAAGAAAGTCCGATGATTCCCTTTAATCCCAAAAGTGAAAGAGCATTACATAGGATGACAAAAAATAACAATAATAATGAAGGACACAAATTTGGGGATGGCGTGGAACATCTTGGAGAGAAACATGACAATACACCACATCATCCTCCGCAACATCAATCACAGAATGTGCTTAATAACCCACAAGTAGCAAGACAACGTCCTCCACCGAGACAATATTCCGAATTCAGCATATGGAACAACTCTGGGGTTCATCTGAACACTGTCGGAACTACAGGTGCGATTCTATTCCCTCTAAAGCCGCCAGGAACAAATTTTAGCATCACTAGTAGGCTAATTCAAATGCTTCATAGTAGAGGACTATTTTTGGGATTGCCATCCGAAGATCCATACATTCATCTCCAGAATGTGGCATATGTTTGTCAAAGCAGTGTTGGCGACCCAGGCTTGAATATGGATATCATTGGATTACATGTTTTTCCATTATCACTTACTGGCGAAGCTTTAATTTGGTTGTCCGAACTCTCGTACAACTTCATTACAACTTGGGATGAATTATACCTAGCATTCACGGAGAAATATTTCCCATTATCCGAGAAGTTAAAACTAAATAAAATCAATAATTTCCAACAGTTGCCCGTAGAGTCAATTTGTGGAGCTTAGGATTGATTTGTAAAGTATCTAAAAAGCATGCCAAATTATAGGATAGCGGAAGAGTCACTTATTGATCTACTCTACCATGCACTTGATGATAATGGAAAGGCTGTTGCCGACACAATCACTAGCGGAGTATTTTTGGCTAACACTTTATAGCAGGGCGAAGAGAGACTTGATTAGGTTACAAAGGTCAACAGAGCTTGGAGAACTAGGGACACAAAAACTTCAGAAACCTTTTTTTTTGTTCGCACAAATAAGAATCCCAACTTACAAAACAAAGATATACTTCAAGAGCTTGCTCAATTAAAGACTGACATCAGGTTGGTAGTCAAAAGCATGGGACAAGAGAAAGTTAATACAATTGACCATCAAAATAGGGCACCAAGTTATGATGATTATGGATATGAGGAAGATGTCTATTATGTAAATGATCAAGTGGGGGGTTTTCGGATCAACGCCCAAGCATCCAATCTAGATTGTTGGTGCCAAAGTCAAGGAAATTAAGGTTAGAATTATAACAACTTCAATCAAGAGGCTCATTACAACCGCGACAATAATTATAATCGTGATGGAAACTACAATTGTGAGAACAATTACAACCGAAATGGATACAATGATCGAAACCGTGGGAAAGCTAGAGTAGGTGATTGGAAAATGAGAGACAATAATAATGGTGGTGCATACATCCCTCTTGGAAATCGAAATGGGGGATCCAGAGTTGCAAGAATCGAAGACATGATGGAGAAGATGATGAAAAAGTATGATGCAACAGAGGATAATCTTAAGGAGATATAAGAAGATGTTTACGGAATAAATCAAAGAGTTGAATCACATTCTACATCTATAAAACTGAGCAACAATTGGGGCAAATTATGTCATCTTTGAACCCACGCCAAAAAGGGATTTTCAAAAGTAATACATTCAAAATATAAAAAATAATGAACAATACATGACGGTGACCACCCGAAGTGGAATTCAAATGGTTGATCTACCTATACCAGAACTTGAGGATGATGTACACGACGTGGTTGTTAGTGAGGATGAAACCAAATGCAAAATCGAGGAAGAAGCAATAGGCAAAGACCC
Organism: Solanum dulcamara; assembly: GCF_947179165.1. Lineage (NCBI taxonomy): Eukaryota > Viridiplantae > Streptophyta > Magnoliopsida > Solanales > Solanaceae > Solanum > Solanum dulcamara. Next base: position 47,141,657 of record NC_077245.1, on the reverse strand, counting down.
AAGCACCGAACAACTTGAAAAAGGAGATGCAAAGCATGATAAGATAGTAGGCAATGAAAAAGACGCTGATCAGACTATAATTCCAATGCCAAGACCTCCCCCTCCTTTTCCTCAAAGATTGACAAAAAAGACCAAAGATGGAAAGTTTCTTAAGTTTATTTCCATGCTGAAACAACTTTTAGTAAATGTTCCCTTGATAGAGGTACTAGAATAAATGTTGGGTTATGCCAAATTTATGAAGGATCTTGTCACAAAGAAGAGAATTGTAAGATCCAAACTGGTCAACAATTTGCATCATTATAGTGCAATCGCCACTCGCTCCCTTGTGCAAAAGAAAGAAGACCCAGGCGCATTCACTATACCATGTACCATAGGGGTATTCAATTTTACAAAAGTGTTGTGTGACCTGGGTGCTAGCATTAACTTGATGCCGCTAGCAGTGTTCCAATAATTAGGCTTGGGAACCCCCAAATCAACGTCATGCGGCTCTTAATGGCAGACTGTACTACCTTCGCAGTCAAGAACGACGTGGTTGTTACGATATCCTAGTAAAGGTTAAATCATTGGTATTACCTTCTGACTTTGTCATTCTTGACTGCGAAGTAGACTTTGATGTTCCTATCATTCTAGGTAGACTATTCTTGGTAACTGGACGTGCTTTGGTATATATGGAAACTGGCAAACTAAAATTTTGATAAAATAATGAAGAGGTGATTTTTGATGTATGTCGAGTAGTGAAGCATCACAATGATCTATGAGTTGTATCCTTGATTGATGTTGTCGAAGATTTGCAACCAAACATATCATTGAAGAGAGATTGGGTGTTGAAGCTTTAGCTGCCGTCATCATGAACTTTGATAAAGATCACATTGAAGAGTATGATGAGGTGGTTTGTGCACTAAATGGCCTTAGGACTTTCAATCACGCACCAAGAGACTCAATCTAGACTTGAAGAATAGAGCAACTTCGCCTGTGAAGCCATCTATCGAGGAACCTCCTACTTTGGAACTCAAAGCATTACCAGCTCATTTTCAATATGCATTTTTGGGACCCAACAATACGCAACCGGTCATAATAGTTGTCGATCTTCATCAAAAGCAAGTATAAGCTCTTACATCTGTCTTGAGGCATTCCAAAAAAAGCAATAGGGTGGTCCATAGCTAACATAATTGGCATACCACCGGGCATTTGTACTCATAAAATCCAACTCATACCGAATTTTAAACCCAGCATTGAACACAACGGTGTCTCAACCCACCTATGTAAGAGGTAGTTAAAAAAGAGATCATCAAATGCTTAGATGCTGGAGTTATTTATCCAATCACAAATAGTAATTGGGTAAGTCCTATCCAACATGTACCAAAAAAGGGTGGTATTACTGTGGTGCCAAACTCAAAGAATGAACTAATTCTAATGAGGCCTGTCCTCGGTTGGAGAGTATGTATAGATTATTGCAAGCTCAACCCATGGACTGAAAATGATCACTTTCCAATGCCTTTCATGGATCATATGCTCGACCGTCTAGCTGGCAAAGGTTAGTACTATTTTCTTGAAGGATATTCAAGCTACAATCAGATGTCTATAGCACCAGAAGACCCAGATAAGACCACCTTCACATACCCATATGGGACATTTTCTTTCAAAAGAATGTCATTCGGATTGTGTAACGTATCGCTGACCTTTCAATATTATATGATGTCCATCTTTTTGGACATGTTGCAAGATATAATTGAGGTTTTTGTGGATGATTTTTCATTGGTTGATGACTCATTTGAGGATTGCTTGGCCCATCTCCAAGACGTACTAAAAAGGTGTGAAGAGTGAAACCTTATGCTAAATTGGGGGAAGTGTCATTTTATGGTGAAAGAGGGAATAGTGCTGGGTCACAAGATTTTAAATAAAGTCATTAAGGTAGATCAAGAAAAGATTGAGGTAATCGCAAAGTTTCCTCCTCCCATCTCCGTAAAAGGTATTCGAAGCTTTTTGGGACACGCCAGATTCTATCATCGTTTCATCAAAGACTTCTCCAAAATAGCACATCGTCTATGCAAGCTACTAGAGAAGGAGATGAAGTTTGTTTTTTGACAAAGCATGTATAGAAGCATTCAAAGAATTGAAGAAAAGGTTAGCATTGGCTTCTATCATTATTGCACCGGATTAGGAGCATCCTTTTGAAGTCATGTGTGATGCCAGTCGAGTAGAACTTGGCATAATATTGGGACAAAGGCGTGAGAAGATTTTACATCTAATATACTATGCTAGCAAAGACCTTAATATTCCTTAAATAAACTACACCATGACGAACAAGAGTTGCTTGCCGTTGTGTTCGCTTTCAAGAAGTTTAGATCTTACCTGTTGGGAACCAAAGTCATTGTACACACATACCATGCTATATTAAGATATCTTATGGAAAAAAAGGATGCAAATCCAAGAATTATTCGTTGGGTTCAGCTATTACAAGAGTTTGACTTTGAAGTGAAAAACCAAAAAGGGATAAAAAACCAAGTAGCAGACCATCTCTCTAGTATTGAAGAAGAGGTGATGCTAAAGTTGGAAGATGGAGTTGAGATAAATGACACCTTCCTAGATGAACAAGTATTAGCAGCATCACATGACTTAATTCCATGGTTTGCCGATGTTGCTAACTATTTAGTTAGCAATATAGTGCCATACAATTTAAATGTTCATCAACGCCGCAAGTTCATGTCCGACGTAAAGAAGTTCTTTTGGGAAGAACCATACTTGTTTGTTCTGTGTCTATGCAGATTGGATTATTCATCGCTGTGTACCTGAAGTAGAGATGATGAGTAATTTTGAAGCATTCCATTCGTCACCCATCGGAGGCCATCATAGTGGTATCCGAAAAGCCTATAAGATCCTACAATGTGGGTACTACTGGCCAATAATTCTCCAAGATGCTCATGATTTTGCCAAATCTTATGATCGTTGCCAAAAGAAAGGAGGAATTTCAAGGAAACATGAACTCCCACTCACCCCTATTCTAGTAATTGAATTATTCGACATATGGAAAATTGACTTCATGGGACCTTTTGTAAGTGCAAGTGGAATGAAATACATCCTAGTTGTAGTTGACTACGTGTCTAAATGGGTTGAAGATGTCGCACTTCCCAACAATGAAGCAAAGAGTGTCACCACCTTCCTCAAGTGTAACATCTTCTCAAGATTTGGTAAACCAAGGGAAATAATCAATGATGGAGGTTCCCAGTTTTGCAATCGATTGTTCAAAGCTTTAGTTAAAAAGTATGGGGTTCTACATAGTGTAGCAACTCTTTACCATCCACAAACTAGTGGATAAGTTAAAGTCTCAAATCGTGAAATCAAGCAAATACTTATAAAAACAGTGAGCGCAAATAGAAAAGATTAGTCAAGAAAGCTTGATGACACTCTGTGGGCTTACCACACTTCATTCAAGAAGCCTATAGGTATGTAACCTTATCAACTTGTCTTTGGAAAATCTTGCCATCTGCCCTTAGAGTTGGAAAACAAAGTTATGTGGGCGTTGAAGAAATTGAACATGGATTGGAATGCCACATTAAACCAAAGGATGAATCAAATAAACGAGCTTGATGAGTTTTGCCTAAATGCATAAGAAAGCGGAGCCTTGCATAAAGAAAGAATAAAGAAATATCACAACCAAAAGATTGAAAAGTAAACATTTGCGCCCGGAGAGTTGGTCCTTCTTTTCAATTCAAGGATGTGTTTATTCCCTAACAAACTCAAGTCTAAATGGCTGGGACCACTTAGAGTGAGTCAAGTCTTTCCAAATGGTGCAGTTGATCTAGAAAAGAAGGATGGTATGAAGTTAAAATTTAATGGTCAATGAATTAAAGCATACATAGGCACAGAGAATGAAATTAAAATCATGGAAGCATGGAAGCTTAGTGAAGTCTGAGTAACGAAGTATATCCACGTTGTGCCGCGATGTTAAATCAAGCGTTGTTTGGGAGGCAACCCAATTTAGTCATGTACTTTTACTTGTTAGCTTTTAGGATAACTTAGACTTTGTCAAGGTCCGTGTCAAATAAGAGTCACAAAAAGCATAAAAAATTAGGCCAAAGGTTGAGTACGTGCCCATGCCGACTTGGAAATACTAGAAACATAAAGGGACTCAGAAAGATACACGAGTCCAGTGTACGAATCGTAGTAACTTATATGGCTTCTACACTTGACTCGTCAACCCCATATTGAATACAAGAAGTTTTTTTAAGTCTACGAGTCTACTCTACGACCCGTAGACATCTCTACGGCTCATATCCTATACTCGTACACTCTAGGTATATTTCCTTTCCTTTGAAACAAATCATGATGCAAGCCTATGACCCGTGTCTACTCTTATGGGTCGTAGCTTACCTATTTCACGGGTAGTATAACTGACCCAACCCGCATAACTAAAATGCACAAAATAAAGTCATTTGAAATGTTACAAGAATTCTTTCTCTTCTCTTCCAAACAAACCTTACAAAATTCCATCATCAATGCACACAATTTGAAACTCGAAATTGTCCAAAATCCAAAAAACCAACTTATTAAGCATCTAGGAATATCAAAACCAAAGTCCAACCAAATCGTCTCTTAACCGGCACCATGTGGAGAATCCCTTCACACCCACACATATGCAACATCAACACCCTACCATTCTCAAGAGGGAGATTCAGCAAAGGTAGAGGAAAGTGACAATGATTCTATACCACCATCCGCTTCAGGATCCGAATTCCCTGTGGGGAAGGCAATGTACGAGCATCCCTCTATACCACTCCATATAGGAGGTCAACCAAATTGGTGGTGCGTGCCTAGGCTTCTAGATTTCTACAAAATAGGGCAAGAGAAGAATGATCATCAAAATTTGAGGAGACCTATTACTGAGGAACTATGTGTGATCACAACCTGGATGGAAGAAAATCTTGAGATTCATGACTTATTCCGCTGTCACCGACTGGATTGGATGGCTGAGCACCTCGGGAGTTACAGCAACAACATGGTCTAAGAGTTCTACGCATTATGTGCAGCCATAATCATGCAAAGGAACTAGAGCAGCCAATTCTCTTGACCACATTGGTTCGTGAGATCCTAGTTAGTCTATCCAAGGAGACTGTACCACGAATCATCTATGGCCCAAACTCTCCACCGATAGCCCCGACAGCGGAGTTTGATTAGAAAATGAGGATAGTTCATGATAAAATGCCATACAAGATTCGGTGCAACTCGAAGAGCTACTTAGATGGGTAGTGGGTTGTATAGAGGAACATGGAATCAAAGCATATTAGATGTTACACCTAACCCCGATCAAGAAGGCATCACTGAACTTTTCAGCTAAATTTGGTGAACCATTGTTAGACACCAACTTCATCCGACCAATACATATAACTATTTGACGTTGGATCGAGTTGCGCTTGTATTATGGTTGATGGCTGGTTATGAGGTAGATGTGGTGAGTATGATTATTTCAGATATTCATGAGAGAGAGATTCGATGGAACACCAATATCCCTTTCCTTTGTCTTGTGTTTTCACTATATAGGGCTTCTATAGTTCCAATGTTTGTCGGGGTCGATCCACAGATTAGAGTGAATAGAACTACAGTCCCTGGACTCATTAAGGATGATACAAACCCGGTCGGTCAGAAGCGTGCTCCCTTTCCAAAGGTGCAACTATCAGATTTTGTGCATGTTTTATCACCTGTGCAAGATGATGCAGCAGCTTCTCCACACCAGTATCTACCATCTGAGGATGCCTCTGCTATTTCGATAGCTCCCTCCACCAGCTTGCCACGACTGCAACTTGGTCGTTATTTCAGCAAAGCCTTTACACACTATGATGCAGCGAAAAGTACAGACTAAGGCGCAATTGGGCCAATTGATTCAATAGCTCAAGCCATGGGTCCGTAAATCCATCACCGAATCAGAGGAGCGCATGGCAGCGAAGTTTGAAGTTGCTTTGGATGATTGAGAGTGATAGATTCAGGCATGTATTAATGCCTTTGAGCTGAGGGTGAACGCAAGGTTACAAGCCTCGTCTAATGCTGACATTATTGCCATTCGGACTGAGATAGGAGCATTCCATGCAGAGATCACATCCCTGGCTACACCAGCCCTATGTCATTTTCTTTACCTGTTGTTCAGCCTCTACAGTTATTTAATTTATTTATGAATAATAAGCACGAGGTGGTCCGAGACAAAAGACCCCATACTGAGAAAGCCACCTTGAACACGGATGAGGCAACGAAGATAAAAATGGGGGAGCGCCAGGAGGTTGAGGAGGCCACTCAGGCAGTTTTAGTGACCGAGGAGATACGACGAAAGGAGGAGAGGCTACATACTCTCAGATCTTTGAGCTCCAATGTTGACACTTATGATGATGCACAGACTATCATGGCACCATATCTGCTACACTGGGATCCACACAGACAGACTCGGATACTACCATATAAACATCGGCGCTTAGGCGCCACAAATTCTTTTCCCTTTCCCCTTATTATTTTTACTATTTATTATACTACATTGAGGATAATGCAAGGCTTTTCAAGTAGGGGTGGGGTGGTTATAAATGAATGCATGAGTATCTAGGCAAAGTCTGAGAACCCGACACTCGACTAAATACTTGGGGTTTTCTTGACTGTGTTCTTTTTCCCCATAGGACCTTTTTAATTTATGTTGAACTGGCATGTTTAGGATGTAGATGGAAAATAAGAGTAGGGATGTATGTTATGAAGGATAGATTTTAAATGAAAATAAATAGACTTCCTAGGCTAGATTTTAAATGAAAATAAATAGACTCCCTCCGAAACTATCTTGAATTGCTGTGACTGTTTCTTTGAATAGATTGAATATGTAAGATCTTTGTGTGACATGATGTAAACCAATATGATAACACATGACTTATACTAAAACATGAGCCAAAGATTGATGATTGACAATGAAACTTGTTGCTAAGTGTGTGTCATGCATTTGTGTGTTTGGACTGTTTGTGCCAATATAGAACTTGCCACGTTGGTCATACTATGATGATTGAATCGCTGGATAGGAGATGATCATAGGCCATTTTTGACTTAGTCCACTTATCCTTGATAGAACTAACCAAACATTGTTTTACCTTTTGAACCAAAGATATAGCTTCAAAAAAATCTTTTTCGTCAAATAAACACGTGTTTGAAATATCCCTAACCCAAATAGTAATCCATTATTTTGGTCTTGGTCCCTCCAAGGATAAATGTGCACCTCAAATTAGGCTAAAAGCCTAAGTTGAGGGTGGCTACTATGAGAGGAAAGCGACATAAAAGAGGGTCTGATAAAAGAAAAATAAAAGAGAGAAAAGGTTTGAAAAAATGATGTGTGAAAAGGAAGAAAAAGGTGATTGGCTAAAATGAATAAATGGTTTAAAAAGAGTTAGCAAAGAGAAGCATAAAGCATAAGAAAAAGCCATGCATAAGGCGAAATCAACAAGTGAAGACAAAGAGTAAAACGAAGTGTGGGTTTGAAAAGGTGGGCTCAAAGTTGATGTAGTGTTTGATGAGGGTCGAAAGTCACTAAAATTTAAATGCACCACACCTTTCCCCAAGCCTACGTTACAAGCCGCAAAATTCCTAGTGATCATAGCTCAACGGTTAAAAGTCTAAGTATTGAAAAGAAGGACAAGCCTATGGTACTATGCATGAAAGTCTGAATTTCGTTTGTGAGCATGAGTGTTTTCCCACATTCTTGAAGTTTAAAGAATAAATGCAATTCATAAGTGAAAAAGGGACTTCTTCTCAGTGAGGCAGAAGTGGCATTGTCTAAATAGTCATGAAAATGGTGAATATTGTTTTTGGCATGTTAATTGTTTATTGATTGTGAAGTGTCTAGCATTGATCCACATAAGTTAATCTTATTTGAAATAATGGTTGCAATAGTATCATGAATGGAAATTTGAAAGGGTCGAGATTTAATAGCAGATGATTGTGGTACATTCCTAAATCTTGTTTTGCATAGAGTCTTTGTAGTATAGTATTGTCTGTTGAGGACAAGAAACTATTCTAAGTTGAGGATGTTGTTGTATCGTGTATTTATCGTACTTTTAATGCTTTAAAACTTAAGAATGTGCATATATTTTAAGCATATGTTAGCATGTTTGAATTTGGTTGTGCATATTTTGCTGGAAACTAAGTTGGAGAAATCATTGAGGGATCATAGAACTAAAGGAAGGTAATTTTTGAGTTCTACGAGCTTAGTCTATGACTCGTCATTTGACATACGGGTCATAGGTTTTAGTCGTCAAAGCAGCAGTGAAGGAATGAAGGAACAGAAGGAAATGAGTAGGTTATACGGCTCATCGACATTTAAATGAGGCGTAGCAGTCAGTCGTGGCTAGAAGTTGCAAGTTGTAAAAGGAAAGTGTCTACGACCCCTATTTACGAGTCGTGCTTAATATAATGAGATATAGAGAGTGGAAGTGTAGAAGAAGAATCCATCAGTCAAGGTGAAAGAGTACGAGCTGGGTCTACCGCTCGTCTGAAAGCTTACAACCTGTAGAAATGAGTCATAGACCCAATCCGAATTTTAGTCTCCTATGGTTTCAAAATCCATATTTATTTAGGAAAGTTAGTCTATAAATACACTTCTTAGGTTCAGATTTTTGTATGTACATTTTTGGGTTTGAGAATAAATCTTAAGCTACTTCTGAGATTTTATTCTTGAATTCAGGTTTTGTTATTGATATTTTACGTTCGGATTTTATTGAAGATTTTTTGAACTTTCACACTTCTCATTGTAAATTTATAATTTCTTTTAACTTGAATGCTATTAAGTGTGAACACGTAGTTATGAGTAGCTAATTCTACAACTACGGTTGTGGGAACCATGAAGAATTAACGACGTAAAACTTAATAAAAAGAAATTCTTGAATAGTGTGCATGCATGCATTGTTTTTCCCTTAGCTTTGATTACTTTTTAACGGTGGCCAATGTTAGAACTCGCCTTATCCTTATTTGTCGGATCAAGGAGATAATGGATGGGAAAAGGGGTTAAACAACGAGATTTGAGGTTAATCATCCTCATCTAATTAGCTTGAACGGATGAAGGGATAGCTAAATCTTGGATCATTGGTAAGGGTTAGTAAAGCATACAGTCGTAGATGAATCAACCTGCATAGTAAAATTTACCTATTTTCTAGATCTTGGATTTAGATAAAATTAACTTACCGATTCTACATGTAACACACTAGAAAAGAATTACCAATAAAAAGTCTACTTAGTTAAGGATTTGTGGGGAACACATAAAATCCTAGTTTCACTTCTTATTGATTTAAACCAAAGTAAACCGTACTTTTGTTTGTTAACATTTTCTATATAATTTATTGATAAGTTTATAAACATCCCCCTTGTTTTCTCTTTTTGTGAAAATAACTTAATTACTAAAGCAAATAATAAACAATTGATCTAAAGTCTAAATCATATTCCTCGTGGGATCTAACCTAACCTTTATTTGGTTCTATATTTTATTAAGGATCACTTTATGCTTCTTTAGGGAAGTGTAATTTGAGCGTATCACTCATGGTGGACAAGATCAAGGGAGTGGCGAATGCACCAACCAATTTTATGCTTTGCATGGGAGACATGAAGTTGGGGAAGCACCCGATGTCATCACCGGTATGTTAAAGGTCTTTGACTTTGATGTGTACACATTGTTACATCCATGTGACAATTTGTCATTTGTTACTCTATTTTTTGCTAATAGGTTTGATGTAGTTTCTAAAATGATATTGGAACCCTTTTTGGTGTCTACCCCCATTGGTGATTTAGTTGTATCTTAGAAGGTCTATAAGGGTTCTCCCATGTCTATCTTACACAAAGTTATTCCTTGTGATCTTATTAAGCTTGACATGGTAGATTTTGATGTTATTCTTGGGATGGATTGGTTGCATGCATCATATGCTTATATAGATTGTAGAACTCATAGAGTCAAATTTGAATTCCTAAATGAGCACATTCTCGATGGAAGGGTCATGATTCTAAAGTTAAGGGTCGATTCATTTCTTGTCTTAAGGCCCAAAAATTAATTTCTAAGGGTTGCATTTATCATATTATGAAGGTTAAGGATGTCAACTCCGAAAGGCCTTCTTTTGAGTTGGTCCCCGTGGTTAATGAGTTTTCTAATTATCTTTCCCAATGAACTCCCCGATGTCCTTCCCGAAAGGGAAGTTGATTTCGGTATCGGTCTTCTTTCTGATACCCAACCCATTTCTATTCCTCCCTATCAAATGGCCCCGATGAAATTAAAGAAGTTAAAGGAGAAATTAAAGAACTTGTTGTAGAAGGGATTCATAAGACCAAGTATTTTACCATGGGGTTCTCCCGTATTGTTTGTGAGAAAGAAGGATGGGTTGCTTCGGATGTGCATAGAATACCTTCAATTAAAGAAGGTAACCATTAAGAACAAGTATCTAATTCCTAGGATAGATGATTTATTTGACCAATTATAGGGGCAAGTGATTTCTCAAAGATATATCGCTGGTCTGGATATCATCAATTAAGAGTAAAGGAGTGTGATATTCCCAAGATGATATTTTGAACAAGGTATGGTAACTTTGAGTTTTAAGTGATGTCGTTTGGGTTGATGAATGCACCGGCGGTGTTTATGGATTTTATGAGTAGGGTGTTCAAACACAACCTTGATATTTATGTGGCGGTCTTTATAGACAATATCTTGATTTACTCATGGAGTGAGGAAGACCATATGGGCCATTTGAAAATTGTGCTTCAAACCTTAAGGGATAGGTAATTATTTCCCAACTTTAGCAAGTGTGAATTTTGGTTTAAAGAAGTGGCATTCCTTGGTTATGTAGTTTTCGGTGATGGAATCAAGGTTGATCCTAAGAAGACATAAGCAATAAGGAATTGGCCTACACCATTGTCTCCTTCATACATTAGGAGCTTTTTGAGTCTAGCCGAGTATTATAAAAGGTTCATCGAAGGGTTCTCTTCCATATCATCTCCTTTGAAGAAATTGACCCAAAATAAGGCAAAGTTCTTATGGAAGGACGAGTGTGAAAGGATTTTCCAAACCTTAAAAGATCGATTTACCTTTACTCCTATTTTGACTCTACCAAAAGGATTGGAAGGGTTCGTTGTAAATTGTGATGGTTCAATGGTCGATTTGGGTTGTGTCTTAATGCAAAATGGAAAGGTTATAGCCTATGCTTTGAATCAATTGAAGGTGCACGAGCGTAACTACCCTACCCATGATCTTGAGTTAGCAGTCGTTGTGTTTTCTCAAAGATTTGATGGTATTACCTCTATGAAGTGCTTGTAGACATTTTTATCAATCACAAAAATCTCCAATATGTGTTCACCCAAAATGACCTCAACCCAAGGTAAAGGAGGTGGCTTGAGCTCCTCAAAGATTATGACATGAGTGTGCATTATCATCTGGGCAAGGTCAATGTGGCTACCGATGCTCTTAGTAGGGTGCCTATAGGGAGTGTTGGTTATATTGATGAAGGGAAGAGGGAGTCAAGGGATGTTCAGCGGTTGGCTAGATTGGGAGTGAGTTGAGTGGTTTCGATAACGGTGGCGTGTTTGTGCAAAATGGGTCCGAATTTTCCTTGGTGGTGGATGTTAAGATAAAACAAGACCTTGATTCAACATTCATGGAGTTGAAGAAATTAGTAGAAAAGAAGAAAGTCGAAGTATTCTCCTAAGGGGGAGATGGGGTACTTTGTTACCAAGGTCGATTATGTGTTCTAGATGTGGATGATCTAATGAGTTTGATCTTGAAAGAGGCTCATAATTCTTCATATTCTATTCATCCTGGTTTGACAAAAATGTATAGGGATTTGAATGAGGTATACTGGTAGGGTGGCATGGAAAGGGATATAGCAAAGTTCTTGGATGAATGCCAAAATTTCAAATAAGTTAAGGTCGAGTTCCAAAGGTCGGGTAGCCTAGCCCAAGACATTGAGATCTCCACTTGGAAGTGGGAGGATGTGAACATGGATTTTATTGTAGGTTTGCCTCATACTCAAAAATATCATGACTCTATTTGGGTGGTTGTTGATAGGATGAAAAATTTGGCTCACTTTCTATCGGCTAAAACTTCTTATAGTACCAAGGATTATGCTAAGTTATATATTCAAGAGTTGGTAAGGTTGCATGGTATGCTGTTGTCAATTATTTTGGATGGTGGTACCCAATTCACTTCTCTTTTTGGAAATCATTTCAAAGGGGCCTTAGTACTAAGTTAAAGCTAAGTGTAATGACCCTGAAGGTTATTTTTGATTTCTTTGTAAAAAACCATTTTACCCCTCTCGATAGTTTTCTCGAGTCATATTTGATTGATATTTGATGTCAGTTTTGCAGTTCTCTTTAAGAGTTGAGATTTTTGGTAAAATTTGAGTTTTAGAGGTTTAGAATGACTTAAAAGAGGTATTTCAGGTCATTTAGAGTTTTGAGTCTCGGAATCAAATTCCGTTGATTCCATTAATTCCAGAATATTGAAATTGGCCTAAGAGAGTTGATGGACTCATATTCGGGATTATATCATGGATTTGAAGTGTTGAGTTGGAAATATTTGAGTTTTTGGACATAGAGTTGACTTTGGTAAATGTTTGGGGATTAGATGCTCGAAATTGAACTTGGACGACTTTGTTAGATTTGGAGGGTGATTTTAGGCTTAGGGAGAGTTCCTGTGCATTTTTTGGAAGCTCCAAGGGCGTTTTGGTCTTTTGAAGCATAATGTTGGTTTAGTTGTGACTTATTGGTTTTTGGGTCAAGGAGACTTTATCGGTGGAGGAAAGGAATAACGATGGATTCCTATAGAGCATCCAGGAAAAAGCAGATTCAATCGGAGACCTTGAAATCGAATTCTAATGGTTTTGTTGAGTCCGGAATATAGAATTTAGTGGGGTTGCATATATGGTTTGTGTATACGAGATTCCGATCGAATCTCCGAGGGACATTTGGAGACTTTGAGATTTAAGTGATTTGCTGATATCTGGTATCGGCTCTCCTTCATCGCGTTCGCGAGACTTGGTGTCGTGTTCGGGATGGCTTAACTCTATTAGCCTTTGCTTTTGTGAAGCACTAGACGTGATCGTGGAGGGTCAGGTAGCCTGACCTTAATTTTTGCAAGGTCAAGACCGCAATCGCGGAGAAGATATGAAAGTTGTTCATCACAATCGCGGGCTAAGTGAGTCGCAATCACGAAGAGAAAATGACCCCTGAACAGTGTAAAGATGGGATTTTGCCTATTTTCACCAATTTTGGTAATTTTGGAGCTCGAGGAGGCAAATTTCAAAAGGAATTTTGCGGGAAACTTTGGGGTAAGTGATTCTAACCTCAAATATTGATTACCCATTGGTTAAGTTCAGATTTTAACATGAAATTTGGGGATTTTGAGTAAAGTAAAGTGGAGTTTTCAAGAAGTTGAATTAGTTTCAATGTTTTGATGATTGTGAGCTTGTTTTAAGTCCGAGTCCACTTTCATTTTTACTAGTAAATCCCGAATACCTTGATGAGGTTGTTCATATAAAGATTTATAGAATTTTCTACTCGTTTTCAGAATTGGGTTTTTTGGACATTTCGGGTGAGTTCAGCCTGATTTTCAAAAATATGATTTAGGTATCGTTGGTTCTGTATTTTGATTGAGAATTCAAATTTGCAAAGATTGTGGTGTTTCGGAGTGCATTTGGAAGGGAAAATCTCACGTGAATTGGTCGATCGCGTATTGGCTAAGGCAAGTAGATTCATAAAACTTTGTGAATCTTTTAGAATCCCAAATTTCTCGAGTATATATATGTTGGGAAGTAATGGTGATGAGGATACGGGTTGAATTGTGAAATAAATTAATCTAACCTAAATCGCCGAGGTTAACAAAAGATGATATGTTTTATTGCTGAGAATTGAATATTACATGTTGTGATCTTGCTATCTATGTGCATTTTGATGAAATACTTGATACGCTAATTATGATTGCGGTTTTTTTGAATTAATTATTCCTCATTACTTGTGTGAGCATGCTATTTGCACTGGTTCTGAAATATTATGATGAGAGGTATATGATTCTGAGACCGAGGTCATTTTCAATTAGAGATATGATATTATCGAGGTTATTTACAGTGAGAGATTGATAGGCTAAGGTCATTTCCAATGGGATTATATTTCTGAGGTTATTTGCGGTGGGGTTATATTGTCGAGGTCATATTCGATGGAATTATATGGCCGAGGTCATTTACGGTGAGATTATGGGACCGAGGTCATCTTTGGTCAGAGATTATGAGACTAAGGTCATTTTCAGTTAGAGTTTATTATGTCGAGGTTTTTTGGGTAATTACACATATGCATGATCATTGAGTGTGCATATACATGGTCTGCATATCTGTGTGTGACAGTTTTAATGTCTATTTGTGATTTATAATTATTTGTATGATATATCTTGTGATATTGAGCTGAGATCTGAACCTTATTGAACTATTTAGTATGAACTATTAGGTTGGGCTGATTTCTATTCTATTTGTATTTATGGAGTTTCGATTAGGTTGGAAAGGAGTTCGTGTATTCTATTAGATTTACTTAGTTTTTCTAGTTAGCTTGTTGGGTACCGTGTTGTTTGGTACTCATACTTGCTTCTACACTCAAGTAGATTCTGAGCCTGGACTTTGATCACCATCTCGTTCTGATCATTCAAGGCTTCCAAGAGTTTGAGAGAGGTAGCTATTGACATCTAGCGGACTCTCAGATTTTCTAGTACTTTTATGCTTTACTCTATTTGAGAGTTGACGACATATTGAGACTTGTATTTCATTTCCGTTTTCTTTTTTTTGGCGTCTTGTACATGTAAAAATCAATCTTTGGGGGTATTTGAGTTGAAAGACCTCCATTTTTATTTATTACTTATTTATTTAGACTATTTCCCCTTTATTCTCCGTAAATATTGGGTTTTAGGCTGACTTGTCTGGTGGAAAAGGACAAGTGCCATCACACTCGGATTCGGGTCGTGACACTAAGTACCGTACTCCATCCTCAAATCGATGGGCAAGCCGAGCGAACAATTCAAACACTAGAGTACATGTTGCGGGCTTGTGTGTTGGAATTTAAATGAAGTTAGGATGACCATCTACTACTTATTGAGTTCGCTTACAATAATAGCTATCACTCAAGTATCAAGATGGCACCATTTGAGGCCTTGTACGGGAGATGATGTAGGTCTTAAGTGGGTTGGTTTGAAGTGGGTAAGATGGACTTATTAGGTCCCATTTAGTACTTTACGCTTTGGAGAAGGTGAGGATCATTAGAGAAAGGTTGAAGATGGCTTAAAGTCGTTAAAAGTCCTATTCTGATACTAGGAGAAGGAATCTTGAGTTAAGTGTAGATGATTGGGTATACTTGAAGGTTTCACCCATTAAGGGTGAGTTTGATTTGGCAAAACGAGGAAGTTGAGCCCTAGGTATGTAAGGCCTTATAGGATCTTAAGACAGATTGGCAAGATTGCTTATGAGTTGGAATTGCCATTATAAATTGTTATGGTTCATCCGGTATACCGTGTGTTAATGTTGAGGAAGTGTGTGGGTGATCCAAGTTCTATTGTGCCTTTGGAAGTGGTGAATGTTGAAGAAATCTTGACCTATAAAAAGGTCAAAGTTCAGATTTTGGACTGGCAAGTCAAGAGGTTAAGGAATAAGGATGTTGCATCCGTCAAAGTCCTTTGGAGGAATTAACAAGTCTAAAGTAGTACATGGGAAGCGAAAGAGGATATGATGAAGCGATACCCTCATCTCTTTCACTCTACTCAAGCCTAAGATATTAAGTTATCCTTGCTCAATTATTCAAAGTGTTTGCATTTCAAATTTTCTTTTTATATGCATGTATAATCATGAAATGTGCTATCAATGACGTTTTAAATTACACTATTGCATTCATGATGGGTGCTAGTTTACACTCTACTCTACTCAAGCTAAATCTTTCTCATTCGAGGATGAATGTTCCCAAGGAGGAGATTTTGTAAGGTCTCAGGTGTTTTGATGGTTGGAATGTGTTATAATAAGGTAAAATAGGGAGAAAATGGCTTCGGACGATTTTTCAGACTCGTACTTCACAAAATGATTTTTTCAAGAAATGCCCAAAATAGTGAAGTCCGCAAAACTGGCGCGTCACACTTCTGTTCCCGAACATTATAAATTTTTCCGAACTTTAATCAAGCTCAAATATTGGGAAAAATTGAACTTCACAAAAAATGACCTGTGGGGGAACCACTCCATGTCGCGGACTTGTTCCCAAATGATTCAATTTTTTATGAAAATTTTCAGTTTTAATGGAGGGCATCTTGGACAATTCCCTAAATGTATATAGTCAAACTTGGACGTATTTTGGGGATATTTTCCACTCTTTTGCCTACCCAAAATCCTAAAATTTATACCCCTCTTTCCCAAATCATCTCCTTCAAAATTCCTCTCAAAGAAAAAGGGCTTCAAGGCTCTTCAATGAAGACCAAGCATCAAGATTACTTCCAGCTTCTCAAGACTTCTTCAATCTCTTTTCAAGCTTTACTTTAAGGTATGTGGGTCTTCATCCATGGGTTCTTTTACCCATGGAGTCCAAAACCTTTTCAATCAAATATCTTAATTTCAAGTATGATTTCCATAAGGGTCATTCTAATTTCTACTTAATAGAATGAATCATGATGAAGATAATGATTATTGGCCTACTTGATGCAAAATTTTCAAATGCATGGATTGATTGTTTGCAAGTATTTTCTCTACTTAGGTCCTTAAAGGTTCTTAAAATTCATGGTGAGTTGTTTAAAGCATGATTTTAATTGATGAATTTTATAGTGTTTATGCGTAATTTTATTTACATACATGTTTGAAAGTTGAAGTGCCTTGAACCCACCTAGGTTTACTCTATTTTCACTAAAGCATGACTTGAAAGTTATGGGATCCTATTAAATATTTACGAAAGTTAATGACTATGATTATGGGAGTCTTTTCAATGAAATAATGGATGTTGCTGGAAATTTTCTCACCTAAGCTAGTGGATTCTCTATGCGATCGGGACAATTCTTCCATATTTGAATCACCAAAGGTTTTAAGGAGCTATTCTACTGAATGATGATTTGATGTCTCAAACTACACATACGTTTATGTTACTATGATATACTATTCAATGGGATTTTACTTAGCACCGAATGAGGCTTGAGGTGGGTTCAGTAAGGGAATCCTAGTAGAAACCTCTTGTTTCATTAACTATGTGCCACCATAGGAGCCTTTGTAGGCTAGGCTATTGGATCCACAAATGGCCATTAAATGTTAAAGAAATGAATATTGACGGAGTTCTACCTTGACAAGTAGTCTCCTCTTTCCAAAGTAGAGGGTTGCGTTGGATTCCATGTTATAGCTCACATGGTCTTATTATCGGTTATAGTCACCTTCCCACATATATATGATTTAAATGTTATCTACTTGATTACTCATGCATGCACTCATTTATGTACTCTACCTTATAAAGGTGCTAAATGTTTTACATTGTATTGCATGCCTACATACATAGTAAATTCAAAGTACTAATGCATACTCTTTTGCCTACATGATTTCACTATGTAGAGACCGATGCTCCTCCTCATCCTCCTACACGTGGATAATTTAGATCGCTTGAAGACTACTTTTGGTGGTTTTTCGGGAACAATACCCCTTCCCTTTTCTAGCTTATGCTATGTTGAGACATTGAGACATCTATTATGGTACCTTATTGTCACTTTATTTAAGGGTTAGCTAGGGACATGTCTTAGCTCCCGCAAGTCTAGGATTAAAGGTATTGTTGGACATATGTATGATGAATCTTGGCTATTGTTGCATTTGTTTATGATGGTTCCCATAGTTTCTCTTTCCTCTTGTTTATGTTTGATATTGATTTTCATTACCTAAGAAAGGCAAAATGAATGCTAAGAGGCTTATTTGAGGTATCTTCAGGTTCCTCATTCGTCGCGTCACATCTAGGCCCTAAGCTTGGGTCGTGACAAGAAATCCCTCACCCATCTTGAGTTCACAGAGGGGGAAGCCTCTACTAGCTAGCCCCAACTAAACTCCTCCTGTCTGGCATGGAAGGCGGGTGCCTTCTCTACTACACCTAGCATATGAAAGGGCTTCTCATATTAAAATTAGGACCTTTGTTAGTCGTGGTTTCTTTATCAACTGGAGTTATTAAGAATCTGGACAAAAGGTTACCCTTCCAATTTCATATCATTAATTATTGTAAAAGACCCTCAATTGGACAAATGGGTATGTTAGAACTAATCGGGGTAGGGGGACCATGTTTTGAAAAGGAAATTTTCAAATTTAGCCGTCTAGGAGGCCACTGTTATATGGCCTTCCGCTATAGCGGAAGTGATCTCCCTTCAATGGCGCCCTCTATAGAAGCCCCCACTACATCGCCCCTACTACAGTAGGAGCAAGGTCACCATAACAACCTTCATCGTGTTCAAATCTCAAATAGGGCTTCCATGGAGCCCCTAAGCCCAAAAGTCCAGTTTTTGTTCATTTTACTTTAGATTGGTAGTCCTAAATCATCCGACTACTTAAATGTACAAAAATTCTAGTGTTACAACTCCTATATAGTGTCCAAATCTAAGTTTCTGTCAAGAAAAACTATTCATCTTTTCCCCACCAATTTGGAACCATTTCTGGCCCTTTTTCCCTATAATCCTTACGCTTAGAATGTTGTAGAGACATTGTAAACATAAAGAAAGTGTCTATGCTATGAATATTCCATCAAATCAAGCAACCCATTCAAGTTTTGAAAAACTGAACCCACAGCAATTCTACTCAACTAATTCTTAACATGCGATAATCGCTAAGTATGTAATGAAATAACCGAAGTAGGGAAGGAGATCA